>NC_143045.1:35992500-36015000 GCF_057628025.1 Oncorhynchus mykiss
CCAAATCCTAATTGGTATGTTGAAATTTATGTTCCTTTTGATGGCATAGAATGCCCTTCTTGCCTTGTCTCTCAGATCGTTCACAGCTTTGTGGAAGTTACCTGTGGCGCTGATGTTTAGGCCAAGGTATGTATAGTTTTTTGTGTGCTCTAGGGCAACAGTGTCTAGATGGAATTTGTATTTGTGGTCCTGGTGACTGGACCTTTTTTGGAACACCATTATTTTGGTCTTACTGAGATTTACTGTCAGGGCCCAGGTCTGACAGAATCTGTGCATAAGATCTAGGTGCTGCTGTAGGCCCTCCTTTGTTGGTGACAGAAGCACCAGATCATCGGCAAACAGCAGACATTTGACTTTGGATTCTAGCAGGGGGAGGCCTGGTGCTGCAGACTTTTCTAGTGCCCGCGCCAATTAGTTGATATATATGTTGAAGAGGGTGGGGCTTAAGCTGCATCCCTGTCTAACCCCACGACCCTGTGTGAAGAAATGTGTGTGTTTTTTGCCAATTTTAACCGCACACTTGTTGTTTGTGTACATGGATTTTATAATGTCGTATGTTTTACCCCCAACACCACTTTCCATCAGTTTGTATAGCAGACCCTCATGCCAGATTGAGTCGAAGGCTTTTTTGAAATCAACAAAGCATGAGAAGACTTTGCCTTTGTTTTGGTTTGTTTGGTTGTCAATTAGGGTGTGCAGGGTGAATACATGGTCTGTTGTACGGTAATTTGGTAAAAAGCCAATTTGACATTTGCTCAGTACATTGTTTTCATTGAGGAAATGTACGAGTCTGTGCTGTTAATAATAATGCAGAGGATTTTCCCAAGGTTACTGTTGACACATATTCCACGGTAGTTATTGGGGTCAAATTTGTCTCCACTTTTGTGGATTGGGATGATCAGTCCTTGGTTCCAAATATTGGGGAAGATGCCAGAGCTAAGTATGATGTTAAAGAGTTTTAGTATAGCCAATTGGAATTTGTTGTCTGTATATTTGATCATTTCATTGACGATACCATCAACACCACAGGCCTTTTTGGGTTGGAGGGTTTTTATTTTGTCTTGTAACTCATTCAATGTAATTGGAGAATCCAGTGGGTTATGTTAGTCTTTAATAGTTGATTCTAAGATCTGTATTTGATCATGTATATGTTTTTGCTCTTTATTCTTTGTTATAGAGCCAAAAAGATTGGAGAAGTGGTTTACCCATACATCTCCATTTTGGATAGATAATTCTTCGTGTTGTTGTTTGTTTAGTGTTTTCCAATTTTCCCAGAAGTGGTTAGAGTCTATGGATTCTTCAATTGCATTGAGCTGATTTCTGACATGCTGTTCCTTCTTTTTCCGTAGTGTATTTCTGTATTGTTTTAGTGATTCACCATAGTGAAGGCGTAGACTCAGGTTTTCCGGGTCTCTATGTTTTTGGTTGGACAGGTTTCTCAATTTTTTTCTTAGATTTTTGCATTCTTCATCAAACCATTTGTCATTATTGTTAATTTTCTTCGGTTTTCTATTTGAGATTTTTAGATTTGATAGGGAAGCTGAGAGGTCAAATATACTGTTAAGATTTTCTACTGCCAAGTTTACACCTTCACTATTACAACGGAACGTTTTACCCAGGAAATTGTCTAAAAGGGATTGAATTTGTTGTTGCCTAATTGTTTTTTGGTAGGTTTCCAAACTGCATTCCTTCCATCTATAGCATTTCTTAATGTTACTCAGTTCCTTTGGCTTTGATGCCTCATGATTGAGTATTGCTCTGTTTAAGTAGACTGTGATTTTGCTGTGGTCTGATAGGGGTGTCAGTGGGCTGACTGTGAACGCTCTGAGAGACTCTGGGTTGAGGTCAGTGATAAAGTAGTCTACAGTACTACTGCCAAGAGATGAGCTATAGGTGTACCTACCATAGGAGTCCCCTCGAAGCCTACCGTTGACTATGTACATACCCAGCGTGCGACAGAGCTGCAGGAGTTTTTTGTTGGTTATGTTATGTTGGTTATGTTGTCATAGTTGTGCCTAGGGGGGCATATGTGGGAGGGAATGCTGTCACCTCCAGGCAGGTGTTTGTCCCCCTGTGTGCTGAGGGTGTCAGGTTCTTCTCCGGTTCTGGCATTTAGGTCGCCACAGACTAGTACATGTCCATGGGCCTGGAAATGATTGATTTCCCCCTCCAGGATGGAGAAGCTGTCTTCATTAAAATATGGGGATTCTAGTGGGGGGATATAGGTAGCACACATGAGGACATTTTTCTCTGTTAGGATAATTTCCTTTTGAATTTCTAGCCAAATGTAGAATGTTCCTGTTTTGATTAATTTAATGGAGTGAGTTAGGTCTGCTCTATACCAAATTAGCATACCCCCTGAGTCCCTTCCCTGTTTCACACCTTGTAGTTTGGTGGATGGGACTACCAGCTCTCTGTAACCTAGAGGGCAACCAGTGGGTCCGTCTCCTCTATACCAGGTTTCTTGCAGGATGACAATGTCTGTATTACCGATTTCTTTGGTGAAGTCCGGGTTTCTGCTCTTTAGGCCAAAGGCAGATGACCTCAGGCCTTGGATATTCCAGGATAATATAGTGAAGGCTTTTTGTTCCATAGAGTGTCCAATGTTGGTTGTGGTTTGGCCTCAGGTCAGTAAGTGTGAGCAGAGCCTGCTGAGCATCCGGTACATGCCATTGGCTTGGGCGAGTGTGAGAGTGGGGGTTGGGACTGTTTGCCCGCTCACTACCTGGGCGTATGTGTGGCTTCCATGTTGAGGCCCTCTTTGCGGGGGTGGGGTGCATGGGGTGGGCAGGAGTGGCATAGGTCTGATCTGAGGGGGCCTAAATGGGGTGTGGGCATGGTTGACGTGGGGGGGTGTTGATTGGTTGGGGTGGGGGTGTGGATGTGTCTGGGTGTACTGTGGTCTGGATGTAATTCCTATTGGCGTGGGTCCTCCATGTGTAGGTCCAGGGGGGGGGGGGGTCCTGCAGATCTGGGAGGGTGTCTCGCTGGTCTGGATGGGGTGTCTATTGATCTGTTGCTCCTTTGTGAAGTGTTGGGGATACGTTTGAGAGCGATGTCCTTTAGAGTTCGGGCAAAGGTGGGCACTGCTGCCTTGTAGAGGTGGACCTGGTCATAGAGGCTGTTCAAGTCCAGGGTGGAGTGGTGGGGCAGGAAAACGTTTGGTTTTGAGGCACAGTCACGGGAAATACTTGCATTTACCCGCTGTATTGTGGCAGGGTGGAAGTCTTTTTGTGGTAGCAGGGTGGAGATAACCACTTGTGCGTTGGGGAAAGTAGAAGAAGCCTTTTCAATCACTCCCTTCAGTGCTGTGGCCACTCTTTCCTGCTGTGCTCTCAGGTCATTTGTGCCTGTGTATTATTATGTGGCTGGGTGAGCCTAGTTTGGCCTCAGACAGAAGGTCTAGGGCGCGCTGGGTGTTTGGACACCAGAGTTTCGACACACTGTGTTTCGGAAAAAGTTTTTTTTCTTCTATATATTTCCCATTTGAGTCCATAAGTAGTACAATCTGTGTCTTGTGTTTGTCCTCAGTGGGTGTGGGGGGGTTGTCAAAGGGGCTATCAGGTTGGCTGGCAGGGGGGGTGCTCAGAGGGGGTGAGAGCCTCTGGGCTTGGGGTTCTTCATTTGTCTGTTCTGCTGTGATGTCGACTCTATGGTCAGGGTCTGTTGTGGACTGTTCTGCTGTGGTGTCGAGACTTTTGTTGCGTGCTGAGGTGGGCTGTTCTGCTGACCTCTCTAGTGGGTTGTTCTCTGTCACACGCCGTCCCCCTCAACTTCTCCTCCATCCCCCTCACCCTCTCCTCCATCCCCCTCAACCTCTCCTCCACCAGCAGTCTGATACTCTCCTCTAGTGCTCTGTTCTGCTCCTCTTTCTCCTGTTGTATTTGTCTCACCACTGTCCAAAGTGCAGATATGTCTCTGTCCACCTCCAGCTCTCCGGGTCTGGTTAAGGGGCTGTTGTTGTGCTGGACTGTTGTCCAGCTCCACCTGCCTTACCTCCAGCTGGGTGAATTTGTCCTTCATTTCAATGAGGGAGTGGTAATCTGTGCTGGGAGGTTGACTCTCCGCTGGGGGTTGCTCATCTGTGGGGTTACATAATGAAGAGGTCTGATCTGACCCGCTCAGTGTGGGGGTATCTTTATCAAGGGAGAGCTTCTCCTGCTGGGCAAATTCTTTGATTAGGTAAAAGTCCAGCTGAAACTGTTTGTGGTTACTCTGTACCATTACTGTTCCGGATTTATAGATATTTATATTACTTAACTCAGAGTCCTCGTTATCAAGTATTCTGAGTTTCCACCCCTCGTTAACCCCCCCTCTCTTAACAAAGGGGTAGTGTGCTAATATGGCACTGTGCCATGCCAGGGGATGGTTTGTGTGGAAGATAAGGTTGCTGATTTTCCATTTTTGTAATAGTCAGCAAAAAGTGTTTCTTGATTTTCCATAAGGAGCTTCTTCTTGTGGTCTTTTCTTGCCTTATCATTCTTTACATGCAAAGGGTACTGTATTTTAATTACCTCTGAACAGCAGGAGGGAGCTTCTAAGGCCTTTCCATTTGGTTGGGGTAGACTGTGTGACTCTCCTGCCATTGTTGGGCTAATGGGCTTTGACACCTCTCACTTGACACGTCAGTGCTAGTTGAAGCTGTATCAAGCTTGGTAGAATTATGTTAGAATTCAGTCCTTATAAAGTAATGTTGTGTATTTTTCTTCTTGGCTTTTGGAAATAAAATATCGTTTCAGACTAAACATTACTCACTCAGTTCCAGGTTGGATGGTGTTTTCAGGTTTCTGTTGTTTTCCAGAGAATTTGCTGTATAGGGTAATAAATCCTTGGTAGTTGTGAACTTTCCAGGTGATTCCGTAATTCCGTCCAAAATCAGGTTGTAGGTTTTAAGTTTTGATTTGAAGTAGGGGTTATGTTGAAGAGGGTAGAATCCAGTATGTGTTCCTGACAAAAAATCCAAGTTTATCTAACTCCTAATCTAGCTTTTTTAAAGAAAATGCTGAAAAATGCAGGAGCTCTGATCCTGACCTCTGCTCTGCTCTGCTCTTCTCTCTCTCTACCTCCCCCTCTCCCCCTCTCTCTCTACCTCCCCCTCTACCTCCCCCTCTCTCTCTACCTGCCCCTCTACCTCCCCCTCTCTCTCTACCTCCCCCTCTCTCTCTACCTCCCCCTCTACCTCCCCCTCTCTCTCTACCTCCCCCTCTACCTCTAACTCCCCCTCTCTCTCTACCTCTCTCTCTACCTCCCCCTCTACCTCCCGCTCTACCTCCCCCTCCCCCTCTACCTCCCCCTCTCTCTCTACCTCCCCCTCTCTCTCTACCTCCCCCTCTCTCTACCTCCCCCTCTCTCTCTACCTCCCCCTCTCTCTCTACCTTCCCCTCTCTCTCTACCTCCCCCTCTCTCTCTACCTCCCCCTCTCTCTCTACCTCCCCCTCTACCTCCCCCTCTCTCTCTACCTCCCCCTCTCTCTCTACCTCCCCCTCTACCTCCCCCTCTCTCTCTACCTTCCCCTCTCTCTCTACCTCCCCCTCTACCTCCCCCTCTCTCTCTACCTCCCCTTCTACTGCCCCCTCTCTCTCTACCTCCCCCTCTCCCTCCCCCTCTCTCTCTCTCTCTCTCCATCTCTCACTCCACCCCCCCTCTCTCTCTATCTATCGCTCTCTCCATCTCCCCCCTCTCTCTCTCTATATATATATCTCTCTATCCATCTCTCACTTCATCTCCCCCTCTCTCGCTACCTCCCCCTCTCTCTCTACCTCCCCCTCTACCTCTACCTCCCCCTCTACCTCCCCCTCTCTCTCTACCTCCCCCTCGACCGCCCCCTCTCTCTCTACCTCACCCTCTCCCTCCTCCTCTCTCTCTCTCCATCTCTCACTCCACCCCCTCTCTCTCTATCTATTGCTCTCTCCATCTCCCCCTCTCTCTCTCTATCTCTCTATCCATCTCTCACTCCATCTCCCCTCTCTCTCTACCTCCCCCTCTACCTCCCCCTCTCTCTCTCTCTCTCTCTCCATCTCTCACTCCATCTCCCCCCTCTCTCTCTATCCATCTCTCTCTCCCCATCTCTCTCTCCATCTCTCACTCATCTCCCCCTCCCCCTCTCTCTCTCTCCATCTCCCCCCTCTCTCTCTCCATCTCCATCTCTCACTCCATATCCCCCCTCTCTCTCTATCTATCTATCTATCTCTCTCTCCATCTCTCTATCTCTATATCTTTCTCTGTCTCTCACTCCATCTCCCCCTCTCTCTCTCTCTGTCTATCTATCTTTCTCTCTCTGTCTTTATGTTTCCTGCTGAGTTATATTCTACTGTATGGACGCACGACCACACAAATGAAGCTTCGAGGGGGTACTACACACAGACCAACACATTCTACCAACAGCGAGATGGAGGCTATTGACAAATAAGTCAATTATAGGGAACTCGATAACCTTTACTTGGTGTGAGAGAGAGAACCACCCCCCCCCCCCCCCCAAAAAAAAACAAAAAACTGCTGAGATGGGTTCTATTGTGCCTTTGGATGGTTGCTCTGTGTTTACTCATAGTTCACTTAAAACAACAACCTCCCTTCACTTTCTCAAGCACACACACACACACACACACACACTCACTCACGCACAAACACATGCACACACACACGCATGCACACAAGCACACACACACACACACACAGACACAAACACACACACACACACACACACACACAAGTACAGAATCCTTTGCCTTAGTTTGTAATTAGGTCAGAGTGTTTTATGCCCAGATTGCATATTTCTGTACTCCAAATCCGAAGTGTTAAAAACTGAAATGATTAAGCCTGTGTGTTCAGCATCCACCCTCTCCTCAATCAGTGTACATTTACTGAGCAGCATACGTACGCACACAAACTCTGTGTAAGTTTAATGAGAAACACACGTACGCACACAAACTCTGTGTAAGCTTCCTGAGGAATACAACCCCCCTAAGATGTAATTATACATTATATACACATTCCACTGACTCAGGAGAGAGTTTATACTGTAGCTATTTTTCGCTCTCCCTCTCTCCCTCTCTCCCTCTCCCTCTCCCTCTCCCTCGCTAAAATATTTAGAGTGCTTGTAGTAATTGACATAATTTGAGTCAATTGGAAGTATACCTGTGGATGTATTTCAAGGCCTAACTTCAAACTCAGTGCCTCTTTGCTTGACATCATGGGAAAATCAAAAGAAATCAGCCAAGAACTCAGAATAAAAATTGCAGACCCCCAAAAGTCTGGTTCATCCTTGGGAGCAATTTCCAAACGCCTGAAGGTACCACATTCATCTGTACAAACAATAGTTTGCAAGTATAAACACCATTGGACCACGCAGCCGTCATACTGCTCAGGAAGGAGAAGCGTTCTGTCTCCTAGAGATGAACGTACTTTGGTGAGAATAGTGCAAATCAATCCCAGAACATCAGCGAAGGACCTTGTGAAGATGCTTCAGGAAATGTAACTATATCCACAGTAAACCGAGTCCTATATGTCGACATAACCTGAAAGTCCGCTCAGCAAGGAAGAAGCAACTGCTCCAAACCCGTCACAGTTTGCAACTGCACATGGGGGAAAATATTGTACTTTTTGGAGAAATGTCCTCTGGTCTGATGAAAAAAAAAATAGAACTGTTTTGACATAATGACCATCGTTATGTTTGGAGGAAAAGGGGGGAGGCTTGCAAGCCGAAGAACACTATCCCACGGGGGAGGCAGCATCATGTAGTGGGGGTGCTTTCCTGCAGGAGCTCTATGTGTGTATTTTGTGTGTCAGTATGCGTGTTTGTGTGTGTGTTGTGTGTATGCGTAGGTAGTGTGTGTGTGTGAATTAGTTGTGCACAGGTCAGCTGTTTGTTCACCCTCCCGCAATTGCTAATATCCCATCCGCAACCACCCGACTATATGTATGTGATAAAGTGAATATCTGAGACCCTCACCCGACCCCAAACAATTTTTTTTGACAGGGGGTACAGGATTTTTTTGCCTCATTTAAATTGGTTACTGCTTATAATTTCGGACATTTTATTAGGCTATTTGTTAGTGAATTATAATTAGATGCGTCTAGCTTCTCTTCTGTCATTATATGTTACCCTAGAAGACTAAATTGCTCACCAGAATAATGTCATAGATCGACAGAATGAATGCTTCAATCCAACTGACATCTGTAAAGTTCTGTCTTCTTTTGCAGAGCAAATATGTTTAGGGACCGGGGAGAAAATACAATGAAGACGTTTAGGGACCGGAGAGAAAATACAATAAAGACATTTAGGGAACGGGGAGAAAATACAATGAAGACGTTTAGGGACCGGGGAGAAAATACAATGGAGACATTTAGGGACCGGGGAGAAAATACAATAACAAACATGTATAACACGGGAAAGATTTTCTGTGCAAAATGTCCAAATGACATCAGTTTGACCGGTTGTAAGAAAAAGAAAGCTGTGAAAACGACCCAACATGTTTCTGATAAGATTTCAGTTCGGCTTTGATGCATATTTCATGTGTTTGAAATACTATCAGTTTTTAATTATGTTTTTATAATGAAGAAGGCATCTCTACAGATCGTATCTAACTGAGCATTGCATTCTCTCAAGATGCAGAAGTAAATCAATCATATTTCTCCGCTCCTGTTCCCAAGACCAAATTTCAATTTTACTGCAGGAAATGCTTAATTCTGCAGGAGTTAATATTAAGGCTATGTGAGAGTTTATCAACCTAAAGTCAGTGTCCAGATTTCAGTTTCCATTTAAGTCATCTGAACAGTAGGCTACAGTTCCCTTGACGTGCAACAGGTTTAACGGCCGTTGTTGGTGGAAGAAGAGGATGACCAATGCGCAGCGTGGTAACTGTCCATGTTAGATCATTTATTATCATGAGAACACTAAACAAAATAACAAAGGCGCAAGAACGAAACAGTCCTGTCTGGTGTAGACAGAAAACAATCACCTACAACTCAAGGGTGAAAACAGGCTTCCTAAGTATGGTTCTCAATCAGGGACAACGATTGACAGCTGCCTCTGATTGAGAACCATACAAGGCCAAACACAGAAATAGCAAATCATGTAAAAACTAAAATTGACAACCCACCCAACTCACGCCCTGACCATACTAAAACAAAGACATAACAAAAGGTCAGAACGTGACAACAGGCCTATTTGAAGTCCTGTGTTGTGACTGTTGAATTTGTACAGAGCCTCACAATCATCACATCACTACACTGCTATCATCCTCTCCTACCACTTCACCTAATCTTTTCCAAACATTACTTTTCTGGTCCTGGTTTCTGGTCCTCCCTTCTCTTTATCAATTCTCCATTTCACATCTTTTTTCTTATTGAATTAAACTGTGACAATGTCCTTTTTACCTCCGTGGATCAATGTTGACTTCTTCTTCCCGTTCCCAAAATCATTATTTGCCGATTGTCTGTGTCGGCTATTTGCCACGCATACAGTTAACCCCTCAAGTTTAGGTTTAGTACTAATACCAGATAGACTAAAATAATGAAAGAAATGTAGCCTATAGATATAAATTGCACAGGAATTATACATTTCTGGATTATTTAAGGTATCGTTTTGTCTTTATTCAACCCCCAATATTTAATGACCCTAAATCCCATCTGTCCTGCGGGGTGGCTGGGTAGCCTAGTGGTTAGAGTGTTGGACTAGTAACCTGGAAGGTTGCAAGTTCAAACCCCAGAGCTGACAAGGTACAAATCTGTCTTTCTACCTCTGAACAGGCAGTTAACCCACTGTTCCCCAGTAGGCTGTCATTGAAAATAAGAATTTGTTCTTAACTGACTTGCCTGGTTAAATAAAGGTAAAACAAATGATTGCAGGGACTGCACAAAGTGTGTTTGGGTTTTGTGTGAGAGTGAGTGTTTACAGATGGTATTGTGAGTGTGAGTGAGTTTGTATATAGTGTTTACAGATGGTATTGTGAGTGTCGGATAGGGTCAGAGCAGATAGTCTGGGTAACCAATTAGCAGTCATATAGCTATTTAGCAGTCCTATAGCTATTTAGCTGTCACATGGCTATTTAGCAGTCATATGGCTATTTAGCAGTCCTATAGCTATTTAGCTGTCACATGGCTATTTAGCAGTCATATGGCTATTTAGCAGTCACATGGCTATTTAGCAGTCACATGGCTATTTAGCAGTCATATGGCTATTTAGCAGTCACATGGCTATTTAGCAGTCACATGGCTATTTAGCAGTCACATGGCTATTTAGCAGTCCTATAGCTATTTAGCAGTCATATGGCTATTTAGCAGTCATATGGCTATTTAGCAGTCACATGGCTATTTAGCAGTCACATGGCTATTTAGCAGTCATATGGCTATTTAGCAGTCACATGGCTATTTAGCAGTCATATGGCTACTTAGCTGTCACATGGCTATTTAGCAGTCATATGGCTATTTAGCTGTCACATGGCTATTTAGCAGTCATATGGCTATTTAGCAGTCACATGGCTATTTAGCAGTCACATGGCTATTTAGCAGTCACATGGCTATTTAGCAGTCATATGGCTATTTAGCAGTCACATGGCTATTTAGCAGTCATATGGCTATTTAGCAGTCACATGGCTATTTAGCAGTCATATGGCTATTTAGCAGTCACATGGCTATTTAGCAGTCATATGGCTATTTAGCAGTCACATGGCTATTTAGTAGTCATATGGCTCTTTAGCAGTGACATGGCTGTTTAGCAGTCATATAGCTATTTAGCAGTCATATAGCTATTTAGCAGTCATATAGCTCTTTAGCAGTCACATGGCTATTTAGCAGTCATATAGCTATTTAGCAGTCACATGGCTATTTAGCAGTCCTATAGCTATTTAGCAGTCATATGGCTATTTAGCAGTCATATAGCTATTTAGCAGTCACATGGCTATTTAGCAGTCACATGGCTATTTAGCAGTCACATGGCTATTTAGCAGTCACATGGCTATTTAGCAGTCATATAGCTCTTTAGCAGTCATATGGCTATTTAGCAGTAATATGGCTGTTTAGCATTCATTTGGCTCTTTAGCAGTAATATGGCTCTTTAGCAGTCATATGGCTATTTAGCAGTCACATGGCTATTTAGCAGTCATATGGCTCTTTAGCAGTCACATGGCTATTTAGCAGTCATATGGCTATTTAGCAGTCACATGGCTATTTAGCAGTCATATGGCTATTTAGCAGTCATATGGCTATTTAGCAGTCACATGGCTGTTTAGCATTCATTTGGCTCTTTAGCAGTCACATGGCTATTTAGCAGTCATATGGCTATTTAGCAGTCACATGGCTATTTAGCCGTCATATAGCTCTTTAGCAGTCACATGGCTATTTAGCAGTCATATGGCTCTTTAGCAGTCACATGGCTATTTAGCCGTCATATAGCTCTTTAGCAGTCATATGACTATTTAGCAGTAATATGGCTGTTTAGCGAGTCATATGGCTCTTTAGCAGTAATATGGCTCTTTAGCAGTCATATGGCTATTCAGCAGTCACATGGCTATTTAGCAGTCATATGGCTATTTAGCAGTAATATGGCTGTTTAGCGGTCATATGGCTCTTTAGCAGTAATATGGCTCTTTAGCAGTCATATGACTATTTAGCAGTAATATGGCTGTTTAGCGGTCATATGGCTCTTTAGCAGTCATATGACTATTTAGCAGTAATATGGCTGTTTAGCGGTCATATGGCTCTTTAGCAGTAATATGGCTCTTTAGCAGTCATATGGCTCTTTAGCAGTAATTTGGCTCTTTAGCAGTCATATGGCTCTTTAGCAGTAATATGGCTCTTTAGCAGTCATATGGCTATTCAGCAGTCATATGGCTGGAAGGTTGCAAGGTTGTTAAGTCCTTAGTGACACGGACGCCAAGGAACTAGAAGCTCTCAACTGGTAGTTAGACGTCATCCAACACGTTTTCACAAAAAGATCCTTACCAGTCGTCCGTATCTGATAATCACACGAACCAGCGGTAATGTGACTGCACAAAAAGCTCACAGTATAAAGCACTGAGTTCTATTGCTGTGACTTGTGATGTAGGTTTCAAATCCACTGCGGGATGTTCTCTTTCTCCATTTTTGAAAATGTAGAATTGTTTTAGTGTGTTGAGAAGGGAAGTACAGTCAACACGTTGAAAATGAAGATTGAAGAATGGTTTACGATGTTATGGACTGATGTTAGGGACTTGAGATATCACCACATGGTAAGTATAGCAGAGCACCATTCAAATCCCATCTATCATTATTGTCAATAGACTGTCCCTCGGAGCTGTCAAACAGCACAGAGAGTGTGGACTAGTTCCTTAAAGCCGTTTGTGATATTACAACAACAACACCGTTTCCCCTGCTGACATCATCGCACATGAGACTGAACGACACAATGTTTACTGTCATTTTAGACTGAGCTGAGCGACGCTCCTCAATATCACCGATTAAAGCTTTGGTGGGGGCTGCTGTCACCCCCCACTGCTGATTCCATCTTTAAGCCCCAATCAATTACATTTACTGACCAAATATCACCAGTTTCATATTCATTTTGATGACTAATCAATCTAACTTTGTGTGTGTGTGTGTTCACGCCAGCTCAAGGAAAGACTGAGAACTGTTTCATATTCATTCAGACAGCCTATACGTTCCCTTGGCAACATTGAGGGTTCATATTCCCTGGCTGTCTGGGTTGGCCCAGGATAACTGTGTCATATCCTCACAGCCGTTAAATAAAATATATTTTTCCCTCTCTTGCCTCTCTGCCCTTTGGATTAAAATGTAAAGTAGTCACAGGCTAAAAGCTGTAGCCTTTCTGTCAGCTTTAAGATGCTGTCACCGGTGCTTCAAAATGACTTTGTGCAGCGAGTCTCAAAGTCTAGAAGGTTCCAGGAGAGATGAAAACATAGTAGAAGAAGAAAGAGAGAAGAGAAGGAGGATGAGAGAGGGAGAGCAGACAGGTCATGTTGCAGCTACAATGGGCCGATTCTTCTGAAAAAGTTGGCTTCCCTCTATCATTCTGCCCTCTCTCCTCCATCTCTCTGCCCTCTCTCCTCCATCTCTCTGCCCTCTCTCCTCCATCACTCTGCCATCTCTCCTCCATCACTCTGCCCTCTCTCCTCCATCTCTCTGCCCTCTCTCCTCCATCTCTCTGCCCTCTCTCCTCCATCACTCTGCCCTCTCTCCTCCATCACTCTGCCCTCTCTCCTCCATCTCTCTGCCATCTCTCCTCCATCTCTCTGCCCTCTCTCCTCCATCTCTCTGCCCTCTCTCCTCCATCTCTCTGCCCTCTCTCCTCCATCTCTCTGCCCTCTCTCCTCCATCACTCTGCCATCTCTCCTCCATCACTCTGCCCTCTCTCCTCCATCTCTCTGCCCTCTCTCCTCCATCTCTCTGCCCTCTTTCCTCCATCACTCTGCCCTCTCTCCTCCATCACTCTGCCCTCTCTCCTCCATCAGTCTGCCCTCTCTCCTCCATCACTCTGCCCTCTCTCCTCCATCACTCTGCCCTCTCTCCTCTGTCTCTGCCCACTCTCCTCCATCACTCTGCCCTCTCTCCTCCATCACTCTGCCATCTCTCCTCCATCACTCTGCCCTCTCTCCTCCATCTCTCTGCCCTCTCCCCTCCATCTCTCTGCCCTCTTTCCTCCATCTCTCTGCCCTCTCTCCTCCGTCACTCTGCCCTCTCTCCTCTGTCTCTGCCCACTCTCCTCCATCACTCTGCCCTCTCTCCTCCATCACACAGCCCTCTCTCCTCCATCACTCTGCCCTCTCTCCTCCATCTCTCTGCCCTCTCAACTCCATCACTCTGCCATCTCTCCTCCATCACTCTGCCCTCTCTCCTCCATCTCTCTGCCCTCTCTCCTCCATCACTCTGCCCTCTCTCCTCCATCACTCTGCCCTCTCTCCTCCATCTCTCTGCCATCTCTCCTCCATCACTCTGCCCTCTCTCCTCCATCTCTCTGCCATCTCTCCTCCATCACTCTGCCCTCTCTCCTCCATCTCTCTGCCCTCTCTCCTCCATCTCTCTGCCCTCTCTCCTCCATCTCTCTGCCCTCTCTCCTCCATCACTCTGCCCTCTCTCCTCCATCTCTCTGCCATCTCTCCTCCATCACTCTGCCCTCTCTCCTCCATCTCTCTGCCCTCTCTCCTCCATCACTCTGCCCTCTCTCCTCCATCTCTCTGCCCTCTCTCCTCCATCTCTCTGCCCTCTCTCCTCCATCACTCTGCCCTCTCTCCTCCATCACTCTGCCCTCTCTCCTCCATCACTCTGCCCTCTCTCCTCCATCACTCTGCCCTCTCCTCCATCACTCTGCCCTCTCTCCTGCATCACTCTGCCCTCTCTCCTCCATCTCTCTGCCTTCTCTCCTCCATCTCTCTGCCCTCTCTCCTCCATCACTCTGCCCTCTCTCCTCTATCTCTCTGCCCTCTCTACCCCATCTCTCTGCTTTTCCAGTTTGCTTTATCTGTGTGGAGATAAATCACAACCACCAGAACTTTCTCAAGGGCTGGCAGGAGAGAGGGGTTAGAAACATGAAAGCCTAGCGCTCAAATATTAGCTATCTGCTAAGTATACAAGATAAAAGAACACAGTTTCACATTCTCAGACACACACACACACACACACACACACACACACACACACACACACACACACACGGACCACAAACACGGACCACAAACACGGACCACAAACACGGACCACAAACACAAACAGGCACACTGAAAACGACAAAGTTGCATATTTACTTGTTGCTTCAGATACTTTTGGTTCTGTGGGAGTGGTGTCTCCCTGTTGGTGAGAAAGAGGGAGATGGAAAGAGTAGGAAGGGATGAGAGAGAGAGCAGAGAGCTCTTTTGGTTATCTCAACCCTCCTTATGCCCCCTGCCACAAAAGAGAGGAACAGGGAGATAAAGACATCCAATTTTGCCTCTGCACCCTTTTTGGGAGCATGTTTTAACACGAGACCTGGATAATACATCCTCCCAAAACCCATTTACAAAGACCAAGATAAATCTACAGACCTTTATACAGCAGTCGTACTACAGACAGAGGAGGACGAGGGAGAGAAAGGAGAGGAGGAGGGAGAGGAGGAGGAGGAACATGAAGGAGTGGGTTTTGTGAGAATGGGTGGATAGAGGGAGGTAAGGAGAAGAGGAGGGAGAGGAGGATGGAGAGGAGGAGGGGGAACATGAAGGAGTGGGTTTTGTGAGAATGGGTGGATAGAGGGAGGTAAGGAGGAAAGGACAAGGGAGGGACATTTATAAATAGAATAAGGTAGTAAGAGAGGGATGAGGCAAGAGAGGGATGAGGGAGAAAGAGAGGGATGAGGGAGAAATAGAGGGATGAGGAATCTAAAGTTTTGTAGAGGGAAAAGTGGAGAGAGGGAATAATTTGAAGAACAGAAAATGTATAATTCTCTAACAAATAGGTCCTCGTGACCATCTTGACAGACTAACCTACGTGTCTCAATGGGAGACACCTCTACCACTTTAACCCCTCTGCCAGTTCTAGCCAACGTGTGTTCTGTCCTCATCCTTCACATCTCATCCTCAGCTTCACACCTCAACCACCACCTACACTACACAGGACATACTCAGCAGGTATCTTGCCCTAAGGTGCCACGTTAGTGGGTTTTTACAGATTGTTTTTCAACTGTGATGTCACCCTACCCTACAGATGTAGTGTCTTAATTTGACCTGTACTGTTGCAGCAAAATAAGTCTGCAACAGCAGGATTTATACGTTTAGTCCATAATGTTGCTTGATCGGTGATTACAGTATTAGCTGGTAAAAATGAGGCAACAGTGAATTCATGTAAATCACAAAGCTCATCTGCATTTCCTTCTAAGCCAAGAAAAAATTCTCAGCAATTAAGGAGTTATCAAATTAAGATCCTACACCTGTATATTTGTCTGTGTCTTTGTGGGCTGAGAATAGTTCTTACCAGAGCATTTCAGAAACAGCCCAGCAACACTAAGGACTCTAGGGTGTTTTCTCCTTGAATGTTGAATTATTCCGTAACATATTTTGTCACAAATCAAATCAACATTTATTTGTCACGTGCGCCGAATACAACCAGTGTAGACTTTGCCGTGAAATGCTGAATACAACAAGTGTAGACTTTACCGTGAAATGCTGAATACAACAAGTGTAGACTTTACCGTGAAATGCTGAATACAACAGGTGTAGACTTTACCGTGAAATTCTGAATACAACAGGTGTAGACTTTACCGTGAAATGCTGAATACAACAGGTGTAGACTTTACCGTGAAATACTGAATACAACAAGTGTGGACTTTACCGTGAAATGCTGAATACAACAGGTGTAGACTTTACCGTGAAATGCTGAATACAACAGGTGTAGACTTTACCGTGAAATGCTGAATACAACAAGTGTAGACTTTACCGTGAAATGCTGAATACAACAAGTGTAGACTTTACCGTGAAATGCTGAATACAACAAGTGTAGACTTTACCGTGAAATGCTGAATACAACAGGTGTAGACTTTACCGTGAAATTCTGAATAGAACAGGTGTAGACTTTACCGTGAAATGCTGAATACAACAGGTGTAGACTTTACCGTGAAATGCTGAATACAACAAGTGTAGACTTTACCGTGAAATGCTGAATACAACAAGTGTAGACTTTACCGTGAAATGCTGAATACAACAAGTGTAGACTTTACCGTGAAATGCTGAATACAACAGGTGTAGACTTTACCGTGAAATTCTGAATACAACAAGTGTAGACTTTACCGTGAAATGCTGAATACAACAAGTGTAGACTTTACCGTGAAATGCTGAATACAACAAGTGTAGACTTTACCGTGAAATGCTGAATACAACAGGTGTAGACTTTACCGTGAAATTCTGAATACAACAAGTGTAGGCTTTACCGTGAAATGCTGAATACAACAAGTGTAGACTTTACCGTGAAATGCTGAATACAACAAGTGTAGACTTTACCGTGAAATGCTGAATACAACAAGTGTGGACTTTACCGTGAAATGCTGAATACAACAGGTGTAGACTTTACCGTGAAATGCTGAATACAACAAGTGTAGACTTTACCGTGAAATGCTGAATACAACAAGTGTAGACTTTACCGTGAAATGCTGAATACAACAAGTGTAGACTTTACCGTGAAATGCTGAATACAACAAGTGTAGACTTTACCGTGAAATGCTGAATACAACAAGTGTAGACTTTACCGTGAAATGCTGAATACAACAAGTGTAGACTTTACCGTGAAATGCTGAATACAACAAGTGTAGACTTTACCGTGAAATGCTGAATACAACAGGTGTAGACTTTACCGTGAAATTCTGAATACAACAGGTGTAGACTTTACCGTGAAATGCTGAATACAACAGGTGTAGACTTTACCGTGAAATGCTGAATACAACAAGTGTAGACTTTACCGTGAAATGCTGAATACAACAAGTGTAGACTTTACCGTGAAATGCTGAATACAACAAGTGTAGACTTTACCGTGAAATGCTGAATACAACAGGTGTAGACTTTACCGTGAAATTCTGAATACAACAGGTGTAGACTTTACCGTGAAATGCTGAATACAACAAGTGTAGACTTTACCATGAAATTCTGAATACAACAAGTGTAGACTTTACCGTGAAATGCTGAATACAACAAGTGTAGACTTTACTGTGAAATGCTGAATACAACAAGTGTAGACTTTACCGTGAAATGCTGAATACAACAAGTGTAGACTTTACCGTGAAATGCTGAATACAACAGGTGTAGACTTACCGTGAAATGCTGAATACAACAAGTGTAGACTTTACCGTGAAATGCTGAATACAACAAGTGTAGACTTTACCGTGAAATGCTGAATACAACAAGTGTAGACTTTACCGTGAAATGCTGAATACAACAAGTGTAGACTTTACCGTGAAATGCTGAATACAACAAGTGTAGACTTTACCGTGAAATGCTGAATACAACAGGTGTAGACTTTACCGTGAAATTCTGAATACAACAAGTGTAGACTTTACCGTGAAATGCTGAATACAACAGGTGTAGACTTTACCGTGAAATGCTGAATACAACAGGTGTAGCCTTTACCGTGAAATGCTGAATACAACAGGTGTAGACTTTACCGTGAAATGCTGAATACAACAAGTGTAGACTTTACCGTGAAATGCTGAATACAACAAGTGTAGACTTTACCGTGAAATGCTGAATACAACAAGTGTAGACTTTACCGTGAAATGCTGAATACAACAAGTGTAGACTTTACCGTGAAATGCTGAATACAACAGGTGTAGACTTTACCGTGAAATGCTGAATACAACAAGTGTAGACTTTACCGTGAAATGCTGAATACAACAGGTGTAGACTTTACCGTGAAATGCTGAATACAACAGGTGTAGACTTTACCGTGAAATGCTGAATACAACAGGTGTAGACTTTACCGTGAAATGCTGAATACAACAAGTGTAGACTTTACCGTGAAATGCTGAATACAACAGGTGTAGACTTTACCGTGAAATGCTGAATACAACAAGTGTAGACTTTACCGTGAAATGCTGAATACAACAGGTGTAGACTTTACCGTGAAATGCTGAATACAACAGGTGTAGACTTTACCGTGAAATGCTGAATACAACAGGTGTAGACTTTACCGTGAAATGCTGAATACAACAGGTGTAGACTTTACCGTGAAATGCTGAATACAACAAGTGTAGACTTTACCGTGAAATGCTGAATACAACAGGTGTAGACTTTACTGTGAAATGCTGAATACAACAAGTGTAGACTTTACCGTGAAATGCTGAATACAACAAGTGTAGACTTTACCGTGAAATGCTGAATACAACAGGTGTAGACTTTACCGTGAAATGCTGAATACAACAGGTGTAGACTTTACCGTGAAATGCTGAATACAATAAGTGTAGACTTTACCGTGAAATGCTGAATACAACAAGTGTAGACTTTACCGTGAAATGCTGAATACAACAAGTGTAGACTTTACCGTGAAATGCTGAATACAACAAGTGTAGACTTTACCGTGAAATGCTGAATACAACAAGTGTAGACTTTACCGTGAAATGCTGAATACAACAAGTGTAGACTTTACCGTGAAATGCTGAATACAACAGGTGTAGACTTTACCGTGAAATGCTGAATACAACAAGTGTAGACTTTACCGTGAAATGCTGAATACAACAAGTGTAGACTTTACCGTGAAATGCTGAATACAACAAGTGTAGACTTTACCGTGAAATGCTGAATACAACAAGTGTAGACTTTACCGTGAAATGCTGAATACAACAAGTGTAGACTTTACCGTGAAATGCTGAATACAACAGGTGTAGACTTTACCGTGAAATGCTGAATACAACAGGTGTAGACTTTACCGTGAAATGCTGAATACAACAGGTGTAGACTTTACCATGAAATGCTGAATACAACAAGTGTAGACTTTACCGTGAAATGCTGAATACAACAAGTGTAGACTTTACCGTGAAATGCTGAATACAACAAGTGTAGACTTTACCGTGAAATGCTGAATACAACAGGTGTAGACTTTACCGTGAAATTCTGAATACAACAAGTGTAGACTTTACCGTGAAATGCTGAATACAACAGGTGTAGACTTTACCGTGAAATGCTGAATACAACAAGTGTAGACTTTACCGTGAAATTCTGAATACAACAGGTGTAGACTTTACCGTGAAATGCTGAATACAACAAGTGTAGACTTTACCGTGAAATTCTGAATACAACAAGTGTAGACTTTACCGAGAAATGCTGAATACAACAAGTGTAGACTTTACCGTGAAATGCTGAATACAACAAGTGTAGACTTTACCGTGAAATGCTGAATACAACAAGTGTAGACTTTACCGTGAAATGCTGAATACAACAGGTGTAGACTTTACCGTGAAATGCTGAATACAACAAGTGTAGACTTTACCGTGAAATGCTGAATACAACAGGTGTAGACTTTACCGTGAAATGCTGAATACAACAAGTGTAGACTTTACCGTGAAATGCTGA
Source organism: Oncorhynchus mykiss (assembly GCF_057628025.1). Taxonomy (NCBI): domain Eukaryota; kingdom Metazoa; phylum Chordata; class Actinopteri; order Salmoniformes; family Salmonidae; genus Oncorhynchus; species Oncorhynchus mykiss. Next base: position 36,012,513 of record NC_143045.1, read on the forward strand.
ATACAACAAGTGTAGACTTTACCGTGAAATGCTGAATACAACAAGTGTAGACTTTACCGTGAAATGCTGAATACAACAAGTGTAGACTTTACCGTGAAATGCTGAATACAACAAGTGTAGACTTTACCGTGAAATGCTGAATACAACAAGTGTAGACTTTACCGTGAAATGCTGAATACAACAAGTGTAGACTTTACCGTGAAATGCTGAATACAACAAGTGTAGACTTTACCGTGAAATGCTGAATACAACAGGTGTAGACTTTACCGTGAAATGCTGAATACAACAAGTGTAGACTTTACCGTGAAATGCTGAATACAACAAGTGTAGACTTTACCGTGAAATGCTGAATACAACAAGTGTAGACTTTACCGTGAAATGCTGAATACAACAAGTGTAGACTTTACCGTGAAATGCTGAATACAACAAGTGTAGACTTTACCGTGAAATGCTGAATACAACAGGTGTAGACTTTACCGTGAAATGCTGAATACAACAGGTGTAGACTTTACCGTGAAATGCTGAATACAACAGGTGTAGACTTTACCGTGAAATGCTGAATACAACAAGTGTAGACTTTACCGTGAAATGCTGAATACAACAAGTGTAGACTTTACCGTGAAATGCTGAATACAACAAGTGTAGACTTTACCGTGAAATGCTGAATACAACAGGTGTAGACTTTACCGTGAAATGCTGAATACAACAAGTGTAGACTTTACCGTGAAATGCTGAATACAACAGGTGTAGACTTTACCGTGAAATGCTGAATACAACAAGTGTAGACTTTACCGTGAAATGCTGAATACAACAAGTGTAGACTTTACCGTGAAATGCTGAATACAACAAGTGTAGACTTTACCGTGAAATGCTGAATACAACAAGTGTAGACTTTACCGTGAAATGCTGAATACAACAAGTGTAGACTTTACCGTGAAATGCTGAATACAACAAGTGTAGACTTTACCGTGAAATGCTGAATACAACAAGTGTAGACTTTACCGTGAAATGCTGAATACAACAAGTGTAGACTTTACCGTGAAATGCTGAATACAACAGGTGTAGACTTTACCGTGAAATGCTGAATACAACAAGTGTAGACTTTACCGTGAAATGCTGAATACAACAGGTGTAGACTTTACCGTGAAATGCTGAATACAACAGGTGTAGACTTTACCGTGAAATGCTGAATACAACAGGTGTAGACTTTACCGTGAAATGCTGAATACAACAAGTGTAGACTTTACCGTGAAATGCTGAATACAACAAGTGTAGACTTTACCGTGAAATGCTAACTGATAAAACCCTTAACCAACAGTGCAGTTCAAGAAGAGTTAAGAAAATATTTACCAAGTAGACTAAAATAAAAAGTAATAATAAAAGAAACACAATAATGAGGCTATATACAGGGGGCACCGGTACCGAGTCTGTGTGCAGGGGTAACAGAATAGCTTCCATCCCTCTCCTCTCCGGGCTCGAACAAGAGACCTGCTGCACACATCGACAACAGCCACCCTCGAAGCACCTTTTACCCTTCGCACCACTAAAGCCGCAGCCCTTGCTGAGCAAGGGGAACAACTACTTCAAGGTCTCAGGGCGAGTGACGTCACCAATTGAAATGCTAACTAGCTAGCCATTTCACATCGGTCACACAGGGGTACAGGTTATTTTCACCTTGTCAGAATGTTTTTGGGAAACAAGAGCGTATATCTGACATATTAGTATTAGATATAAGGAGTAGACAGGCTCCAGATACACACATTCTTGGTTTCATATGAGGAGTTAGGATGTTCACTGTAAATGGACAGTTTCTGGATGCATCCAATCCAGACCTCCGAAATCTCTGCTACTGTCCAGGGAGATGTCTGGGGCATTCAAGACGAACACCTGATGCATGTGCAGCTGCTTACATATTTGTAGCTTTTACCTCCTATCAAGCCCAGCTAGCTAGCCCTACAGCTACTGGCCAAATGAGCTAACATTCTTGATTCTAGTTACTAAGAAATATTAACATATATCAAATTAGCTTCTAAACTTTGAGGTATTTTCTGAACAGCTTCTCACTTATTTGTTTTACCAGTTGTCACGTCGACAACACTGTCAACGCACTCATTTGTGGCGCCCAAATAAAGAAATGTCAGTTGGAACATGATTCTGATTGGATAACAGTTCCAGTGCTTTCAGCAGGCAATTTGCACGCCTTAAACATCTTTGTGTCTGAAAGAATGATATAGATTTAATATTTGTTAGAGCAAATCAAGTCTGACATTTTAACGTGGTAAGGACAAACTTCGGAAGCATTCAAATAAACTGCAAGCTTGCATTTCCTGCTGCACAGGAACATTCTCAGCGACACAAGCGTGATCAGATCTGTGTGTAGGCCTACTATCAGTTTATGTCATCAAATAGACACAAATATCCGGAAGGAATCAGAAAATTATATGTGCATGAAAGAAGGAATTTCAAATTTGTAAAATTATTGAGCATG
>NC_143045.1:36025000-36057500 GCF_057628025.1 Oncorhynchus mykiss
GGTCATGTCGTTTCAAACATCCGGCTCAGAAACAGGTTATGTCGTTTCAAACACCCGGCTCAGAAACAGGTCATGTCATTTCAAACTCCCGGCTCAGAAACAGGTCATGTCGTTTCAAACATCCGGCTCAGAAACAGGTTATGTCGTTTCAAACACCCGGCTCAGAAACAGGTCATGTCGTTTCAAACACCCGGCTCAGAAACAGGTTATTTTGTTTCAAACACCTGGCTGTGAAACAGGTTATGTCGTTTCAAACACCCGGCTTAGAAACAGGTCATGTCGTTTCAAACACCCGGCTCTGAAACAGGTCATGTCATTTCAAACACCCAGCTCTGAAACAGGTTATTTCATTTCAAACACCTGGCTGTGAAACAGGTTATGTCGTTTCAAACACCCGGCTTAGAAACAGGTCATGTCGTTTCAAACACCTGGCTCTGAAACAGGTTATGTCGTTTCAAACACCCGGCTCTGAAACAGGTTATGTCGTTTCAAACTCCCGGCTCAGAAACAGGTCATGTCGTTTCAAACACCTGGCTCTGAAACAGGTTATGTCGTTTCAAACACCTGGCTCTGAAACAGGTTATGTCGTTTCAAACACCCGGCTCTGAAACAGGTTATGTCGTTTCAAACACCCGGCTCTGAAACAGGTTATGTCGTTTCAAACACCCGGCTCAGAAACAGGTCATGTCGTTTCAAACACCTGGCTCTGAAACAGGTTATGTCGTTTCAAACACCTGGCTCTGAAACAGGTTATGTCGTTTCAAACACCCGGCTCTGAAACAGGTCATGTCGTTTCAAACACCCGGCTCTGAAACAGGTTATGTCGTTTCAAACATCCGGCTCAGAAACAGGTTATGTCGTTTCAAACACCCGGCTCAGAAACAGGTCATGTCGTTTCAAACACCCGGCTCAGAAACAGGTTATTTTGTTTCAAACACCTGGCTGTGAAACAGGTTATGTCGTTTCAAACACCCGGCTTAGAAACAGGTCATGTCGTTTCAAACACCCGGCTCTGAAACAGGTCATGTCATTTCAAACACCCAGCTCTGAAACAGGTTATTTCGTTTCAAACACCTGGCTGTGAAACAGGTTATGTCGTTTCAAACACCCGGCTTAGAAACAGGTCATGTCGTTTCAAACACCTGGCTCTGAAACAGGTTATGTCGTTTCAAACACCCGGCTCTGAAACAGGTTATGTCGTTTCAAACTCCCGGCTCAGAAACAGGTCATGTCGTTTCAAACACCTGGCTCTGAAACAGGTTATGTCGTTTCAAACACCTGGCTCTGAAACAGGTTATGTCGTTTCAAACACCCGGCTCTGAAACAGGTTATGTCGTTTCAAACACCCGGCTCTGAAACAGGTTATGTCGTTTCAAACACCCGGCTCTGAAACAGGTTATGTCGTTTCAAACACCCAGCTCTGAAACAGGTTATGTCGTTTCAAACACCCGGCTCTGAAACAGGTTATGTCGTTTCAAACACCCGGCTCAGAAACAGGTTATTTCGTTTCAAACACCTGGCTGTGAAACAGGTTATGTCGTTTCAAACACCCGGCTTAGAAACAGGTCATGTCGTTTCAAACACCTGGCTCTGAAACAGGTTATGTCGTTTCAAACTCCCGGCTCAGAAACAGGTCATGTCGTTTCAAACACCTGGCTCTGAAACAGGTTATGTCGTTTCAAACACCTGGCTCTGAAACAGGTTATGTCGTTTCAAACACCCGGCTCTGAAACAGGTTATGTCGTTTCAAACACCCGGCTCTGAAACAGGTTATGTCGTTTCAAACACCCAGCTCTGAAACAGGTTATGTCGTTTCAAACACCCGGCTCAGAAACAGGTTATGTTATTTCGGCGACAGGTGTTTATGTTTTTGGACTCACCGGAGCAGACTTTAGAGTTATCGTTTAAAATCAAGTATGACAGTAGAATGTATATGGTTTATGCTAGTACGGGTAGTCAACGGTGTTTTGAGTGTGGGGATGTTGGTCCTAAGTGACATGCTTAACCGAAAAGGGAGAAGGCCGAGGGAGGGGCGCAGGTGGTCCTCGTAACGCCTGGGCCCTCTGATGTAGGGAGAGGTGGTCCTCGTAACGCCTGGGCCCACTGATGTAGGGAGAGGTGGTCCTCGTAACGCCTGGGCCCACTGATGTAGGGAGAGGTGGACCTCGTAACACCTGGGCCCACTGATGTAGGGAGAGGTGGTCCTCGTAACGCCTGGGCCCACTGATGTAGGGAGAGGTGGTCCTCGTAACGCCTGGGCCCACTGATGTAGGGAGAGGTGGTCCTCGTAACGCCTGGGCCCACTGATGTAGGGCGAGGTGGTCCTCGTAACGCCTGGGCCCACTGATGTAGGGAGAGGTGGTCCTCGTAACGCCTGGGCCCACTGATGTAGGGAGAGGTGGTCCTCGTAACGCCTGGGCCCACTGATGTAGGGAGAGGTGGTCCTCGTAACGCCTGGGCCCATTGATGTAGGGAGAGGTGGTCATCGTAACGCCTGGGCCCACTGATGTAGGGAGAGGTGGTCCTCGTAACGCCTGGGCCCACTGATGTAGGGAGAGGTGGTCCTCGTAACGCCTGGGCCCACTGATGTAGGGAGAGGTGGTCCTCGTAATGCCTGGGCCCACTGATGTAGGGAGAGGTGGTCCTCGTAACGCCTGGGCCCACTGATGTAGGGAGAGGTGGTCCTCGTAACGCCTGGGCCCACTGATGTAGGGAGAGGTGGTCCTCGTAACGCCTGGGTCCACTGATGTAGGGGGAGGTGGTCCTCGTAACGCCTGGGCCCACTGATGTAGGGAGAGGTGGACCGACAGTGGTAGAGCAGCCAAAAGCACCTGTTGCTTAGGAACAAGTTGTCCGTGTTGAGGGCACGGAGTTGCAGCTTGTACCAGAGGGGAACATAGCATCTGTTATGCAGCAGAAACATATTGTTGCAGGAGGTAAGGATGGATCTGAGGAGCCATTTCCCCACACTGGTGAGGACATACCCAGTACAAGTCATGGGGTACAGGAGGGGTTCAGGTGGAGCAAGTCTCCCAGGTAGTGGAGGAGATACCCAGTACAAGTCATGGGGTACAGGAGGGGTTCAGGTGGAGCTAGTCTCCCAGGTAGTGGAGGAGATGCCTGGTATGAGTGATGGGGTACATGAGGGGTTCAGGAGGGGCTAGTCTCCCAGGTAGTGGAGGAGATGCCTGGTATGAGTGATGGGGTACATGAGGGGTTCAGGAGGGGCTAGTCTCCCAGGTAGTGGAGGAGATGTGAAATCAAGGCTCTGCATCCGAGGCTCTGCATCTGTCCTCGTGCTCCTAGACCTTAGTGCTGCTTTTGATACCATCGATCACCACATTCTTTTGGAGAGATTGGAAACCCAAATTGGTCTACACGGACAAGTTCTGGCCTGGTTTAGATCTTATCTGTCGGAAAGATATCAGTTTGTCTCTGTGAATGGTCTGTCCTCTGACAAATCAACTGTAAATTTCGGTGTTCCTCAAGGTTCCGTTTTAGGACCACTATTGTTTTCACTATATATTTTACCTCTTGGGGATGTTATTCGAAAACATAATGTTAACTTTCACTGCTATGCAGATGACACACAGCTGTACATTTCAATTAAACATGGTGAAGCCCCAAAATTGCCCATGCTAGAAGAATGTGTTTCAGACATAAGGAAGTGGATGGCTGCAAACTTTCTACTTTTAAACTCGGACAAAACAGAGATGCTTGTTCTAGGTCCCAAGAAACAAAGAGATCTTCTGTTGAATCTGACAATTAATCTTAATGGTTGTACAGTCGTCTCAAATAAAACTGTGAAGGACCTCGGCGTTACTCTGGACCCTGATCTCTCTTTTGAAGAACATATCAAGACCATTTCAAGGACAGCTTTTTTCCATCTACGTAACATTGCAAAAATCAGGAACTTTCTGTCCAAAAATGATGCAGAAAAATTAATCCATGCTTTTGTCACTTCCAGGTTAGACTACTGCAATGCTCTACTTTCCGGCTACCCGGATAAAGCACTAAATAAACTTCAGTTAGTGCTAAATACGGCTGCTAGAATCCTGACTAGAACCAAAAAATTTGATCATATTACTCCAGTGCTAGCCTCTCTACACTGGCTTCCTGTCAAAGCAAGGGCTGATTTCAAGGTTTTACTGCTAACCTACAAAGCATTACATGGGCTTGCTCCTATCTATCTCTCTGATTTGGTCCTGCCGTACATACCTACACGTACGCTACGGTCACAAGACGCAGGCCTCCTAATTGTCCCTAGAATTTTTAAGCAAACAGCTGGAGGCAGGGCTTTCTCCTATAGAGCTCCATTTTTATGGAACGGTCTGCCTACCCATGTCAGAGACGCAAACTCGGTCTCAACCTTTAAGTCTCTACTGAAGACTCATCTCTTCAGTGGGTCATATGATTGAGTGTAGTCTGGCCCAGGAGTGGGAGGGTGAACGGAAAGGCTCTGGAGCAACGAACCACCCTTGCTGTCTCTGCCTGGCCGGTTCCCCTCTTTCCACTGGGATTCTCTGCCTCTAACCCTATTACAGGGGCTGAGTCACTGGCTTTACTGGGGCTCTCTCATGCCGTCCCTGGAGGAGGTGCGTCACCTGAGTGGGTTGAGTCACTGATGTGGTCATCCTGTCTGGGTTGGCGCCCCCCCCCCCTTAAGTTGTGCCGTGGCGGAGGTCTTTGTGGGCTATACTCAGCCTTGTCTCAGGATGGTAAGTTGGTGGTTGAAGATATCCCTCTAGTGGTGTGGGGGCTGTGCTTTGGCAAAGTGGGTGGGGTTATATCCTTCCTGTTTGGCCCTGTCCGGGGGCGTCCTCGGAGTGGGCCACAGTGTCTCCTGACCCCTCCTGTCTCAGCCTCCAGTATTTATGCTGCAGTAGTTTATGTGTCGGGGGGCTAGGGTCAGTTTGTTATATCTGGAGTACTTCTCCTGTCCTATTCGGTGTCCTGTGTGAATCTGAATGTGCGTTCTCTAATTCTCTCCTTCTCTCTTTCTCTCTCTCGGAGGACCTGAGCCCTAGGACCATGCCCCAGGACTACCTGACATGATGACTCCTTGCTGTCCCCAGTCCACCTGGCTGTGCTGCTGCTCCAGTTTCAACTGTTCTGCCTTATTATTATTCGACCATGCTGATCATTTATGAACATTTGAACATCTTGGCCATGTTCTGTTATAATCTCCACCCGGCACAGCCAGAAGAGGACTGGCCATCCCACATATGCTCTCTCTAATTCTCTCTTTCTTTCTCTCTCTCGGAGGACCTGAGCCCTAGGACCATGCCCCAGGAATACCTGACATGATGACTCCTTGCTGTCCCCAGTCCACCTGACTGTGCTGCTGCTCCAGTTTCAACTATTCTGCCTTATTATTATTCGACCATGCTGGTCATTTATGAACATTTGAACATCTTGACCATGTTTTGTTATAATCTCCACCCGGCACAGCCAGAAGAGGACTGGCCACCCCACATAGCCTGGTTCCTCTCTAGGTTTCTTCCTAGGTTTTGGCCTTTCTAGGGAGTTTTTCCTAGCCACCGTGCTTCTTCACCTGCATTGCTTGCTGTTTGGGGTTTTAGGCTGGGTTTCTGTACAGCACTTTGAGATATCAGCTGATGTACGAAGGGCTATATAAAATAAATTTGATTGATGATTTATGATTGAAATCAAATTTTATTTGTCACATACACATGGTTAGCAGATGTTAATGCGAGTGTAGCGAAATGCTTGTGCTTCTAGTTCCGACAATGCAGTAATAACCAACAAGTAATCTAGCTAACAATTCCAAAACTACTACCTTATAGACACAAGTGTAAGAGGATAAAGAATATGTACATTAAGATATATGAATGAGTGATGGTACAGAGCGGCAAAAGCAAGATACAGTAGATGGTATTGAGTGCAGTATATACATATGAGATGAGTATGTAAACAAAGTGGCTAGTGATACATGTATTACATAAAGATGCAGTAGATGATATAGAGTACAGTATATACGTATACATATGAGATGAATAATGTAGGGTATGTAAACATTATATTAGGTAACATTGTTTAAAGTGGCTAGTGATATATTTTACATCATTTCCCATCAATTCCCATTATTAAAGTGGCTGGAGTTGAGTCAGTGTGTTGGCAGCAGCCACTCAACGTTAGTGGTGGCTGTTTAACAGTCTGATGGCCTTGAGATAGAAGCTGTTTTTCAGTCTCTCGGTCCCAGCTTTGATGCACCTGTACTGACCTGGCCTTCTGGATGATAGCGGGGTGAACAGGCAGTGGCTCGGGTGGTTGTTGTCCTTGATGATCTTTATGGCCTTCCTGTGACATCGGGTGGTGTAGGTGTCCTGGAGGGCAGGTAGTTTGCCCCCGGTGATGCGTTGTGTAGACTTCACTACCCTCTGGAGAGCCTTACGGTTGTGGGCTCTCGATTGTGCATCTGTAGAAGTTTGTGAGTGCTTTTGGTGACAAGCCGAATTTCTTCAGCCTCTTGAGGTTGAAGAGGCGCTGCTGCGCCTTCTTCACGATGCTGTCTGTGTGGTTGGACCAATTCAGTTTGTCTGTGATGTGTACGCCGAGGAGCTTAAAACTTACTACCCTCTCCACTACTGTTCCATCGATGTGGACAGGGGGGTGTTCCCTCTGCTATTTCCTGAAGTCCACAATCATCTCCTTAGTTTTGTTGACGTTGAGTGTGAGGTTATTTTCCTGACACCACACTCCGAGGGCCCTCACCTCCTCCCTGTAGGCCGTCTCGTCATTGTTGGTAATCAAGCCTACCACTGTTGTGTCGTCCGCAAACTTGATGATTGAGTTGGAGGCGTGCGTGGCCACGCAGTCGTGGGTGAACAGGGAGTACAGGAGAGGGCTCAGAACGCACCCTTGTGGGGCCGCAGTGTTGAGGATCAGCGGGGTGGAAATGTTGTTGCCTACCCTCACCACCTGGGGGCGGCCCGTCAGGAAGTCCAGTACCCAGTTGCACAGGGCGGGGTCGAGACCCAGGGTCTCGAGCTTGATGACGAGCTTGGAGGGCACTATGGTGTTAAATGCCGAGCTGTAGTCGATGAACAGCATTCTCACATAGGTATTCCTCTTGTCCAGATGGGTTAGGGCAGTGTGCAGTGTGGTTGAGATTGCATCGTCTGTGGACCTATTTGGGCGGTAAGCAAATTGGAGTGGGTCTAGGGTGTCAGGTAGGGTGGAGGTGATATGGTCCTTGACTAGTCTCTCAAAACACTTCATGATGACGGAAGTGAGTGCTACGGGGCGGTAGTCGTTTAGCTCAGTTACCTTAGCTTTCTTGGGAACAGGAACAATGGTGGCCCTCTTGAAGCATGTGGGAACAACAGACTGGGATAGGGATTGATTGAATATGTCCGTAAACACACCAGCCAGCCAGATGTCCACTATGAGTGATGGGGTACAGGAGGGGTTCAGGTGGAGCTAGTCTCCAGGTAGTGGAGGAGATGTCCACTACGAGTGATTGGGTACAGGAGGGCTTCAGGTGGAGCTAGTCTCCCAGGTAGTGGAGGAGATGTCCACTGCGAGTGATGGGGTACAGGGGTGCTTCAGCTGGAGCTAGTCTCCCAGGTAGTGGAGGAGATGTCCACTACAAGTGATGGGGTACAGGAGGGGGTTCAGCTGGAGCTAGTCTCCCAGGTAGTGGAGGAGATGTCCACTACGAGCGATGGGGTACATGAGGGGTTCAGGTGGTGCTAGTCTCCCAGGTATTGGAGGAGATGTCCACTACAAGTGATGGGGTACAGGAGGGGGTTCAGGTGAGGCTAGTCTCCCAGGTAGTTTAGGAGATGCCTGGTACGAGTGATGGGGTACAGGAGGGGGTTCAGGTGGAGCTAGTCTCCCAGGTAGTTTAGCAGATGCCTGGTACGAGTGATGGGGTATAAGTAAGGAGTGTTGAGAGGAGTCAGGTGTCTGTGGCCTCAGTTGAGGAGGATCAGGAGAAGGATATGGACATCTCTTTTGATTTGATAGCAGCTAGTGACATCTAAATGTACAATCTAGAAGAGGTAATTTATTGAACCTTTATTTAACTAGGCAAGTCAGTTAATAACAAATTCTTATTTACAACGAAGACCTACTGGGGACAAATGGGTTAACTGCCTAGTTCAGGGGAAGAACGACATATTTTTACCTTGTCAGCTCTGGGATTCAATCTAGCAATCTTTCGGTTCCTGGCCCAACGCTCTAACCACTAGGCTACCTGCCGCCCCAGGTAAATGGGTTCCTGGATCAGACTTTAGGGAAATCTGTCAAATTTACAAATTTCTTTGATGTTGAGGTCAGCTGTGGTGTTACAGAAGACGGTGGGGTTAGATCAGTTGAATGTGAAGAAGCGTTTCCGCTTGAGATAATTTGTTACTGCTGTCACGGCAGCAAAAGGTAGTGGGAAAAGTGGTAAGGATAAGGGAAAAGTGGTAAGGATAAGGGAAAAGTGGTAAGGATAAGGGAAAAGTGGTAAGGATAAGGGAAAAGTGGTAAGGATAAGGGAAAGTGGTAAGGATAAGGGAAAAGTGGTAAGGATAAGGGAAAAGTGGTAAGGATAAGGGAAAAGTGGTAAGGTTAAGGGAAAAGTGAAACAATGATAATGATCATGCCTCGTAGGGTGATTTTTCTGAGTGTGATATATAATTGTGTACTACATAAGCAAACTCACATGGGTTATATTGGCTTTGAGGTCAGCCTTGCATTTTGTTTTCAAAGTAGGTGACAGAAGCAAAACGGTCACCTTTTACAGAGATGTGCTCGCCATGACGATTTTGCGTCACAAAGAGTTGGAAGAAGGATGTAAGTCAACTTGTAAGTGCCCTTTATGATGGAAAATGGAGCAAGCCAATGGTCGGCTTGGGGCCAGAGTATGATGACCTTGTGGCTGAACTGATCTACAATTATAGAGTGGGAGAATATCGCCTAGGCAACGACTTCCTCAGTTTGACTCTGCAGTCTAGCCAGGCTGTCAGCAATGCTAAGCTGCTTGGTTGGCCCCTCACTGGGGTTGGAAAGGGCCTCTATATGGCTGAGGCCCCAGGAGGTTATCGCCTCTACCTGGTGGACAAAGAACAGCCTCCCACTGATCCTGTACAGAAGGTGTGTCTGGCAGGGTCTGACCTGCAGGAATCAATACACGGCTGCTCCTCCCTTCTGGGGACGAAGGTGAAAGAGGGCAATGAGGAGAAGAAGACTGTGCTGATGGGATTCACAGAAACTCAGTGTAAACTAGAGCTTCACAACATTGTTGGGACAGTAGATCATGTACCAGCCTTCGGGCAGATAGCATTCTCCTGTCCACGTGAGCAGTTGGCAGATCTTGAAGCCTTGATGACAAAAGGAAACCGTAAAATCCTTACTCCCTTGGTTAGCCTGGATGCCCCTGGGAAGGCTTGGTTAACCTGGTCTCCCCTGGGAAGGCTTGGTTAGCCTGGACTCCCCTGGGAAGGCTTGGTTAGCCTGGATGCTCCTGGGAAGGCTTGGTTAGCCTGGACACCCCTGGGAAGGCTTGGTTAGTCTGGTGTCCCCTGGGAAGGCTTGGTTAGTCTGGTGTCCCCTGGGAAGGCTTGGTTAGCCTGGACTCCCTTGGGAAGGCTTGGTTAGTCTGGTGTCCCCTAGGAAGGCTTGGTTAGTCTGGTGTCCCCTGGGAAGGCTTGGTTAGCCTGGATGCCCCTGGGAAGGCTTGGTTAGTCTGGTGTCCCCTGGGAAGGCTTGGTTAGTCTGGTCTCCCCTGGGAAGGCTTGGTTAGCCTGGATTCCCCTGGGAAGGCTTGGTTACCCTGGACACCCCTGGGAAGGCTTTGTTAGCCTGGACTCCCCTGGGAAGGCTTGGTTAGTCTGGTGTCCCCTGGGAAGGCTTGGTTAGTCTGGTGTCCCCTGGGAAGGCTTGGTTAGCCTGGATGCCCCTAGGAAGGCTTGGTTAGCCTGGACTCCCCTGGGAAGGCTTGGTTAGCCTGGACTCCCCTGGGAAGGCTTGGTTAGCCTGGACTCCCCTGGGAAGGCTTGGTTAGCCTGGACTCCCCTGGGAAGGATTGGTTAGCCTGGATGCCCCTAGGAAGGCTTGGTTAGCCTGGACTCCCCTGGGAAGGCTTGGTTAGCCTGGACTCCCCTGGGAAGGCTTGGTTAGCCTGGACTCCCCTGGGAAGGCTTGGTTAGCCTGCGAAGGCTACAGTACAAGTGGTCATTTGGACTGATTCAGATGCATATGAGATCTGCTTGGTATTTTTCTTGTTCTTTGTGTTGTGGGTCCCCAGACCCAATAAAGGTTATTTGCATCTCAAACTCTCTTTCTATCTCTCTCTGTATTCCTCTGTCTCTCTAATATCACTTGTCTCTCTCTCTCTCTCTCTTTTTCTCACTCATTCTTTCTCTCCTATCCCTATATCCTTTCTTCTCTCTTTCTCTCCCTCTCTCCCTCTTCTCTCTCAGTCTCTCGCTCTTTCTCTCCTATCCCAGTCTTTCTTCCATCCCTCTTTCTGTGCACTTCTTACTCCCTCTTTCTGCCTTCTCAACACTGTTTGTGAGACAGGACCCAGGGATCTGTTTGCTTCAGCATGGCCTGTTTATATTGTGGCCATTACTAACAGGTCAATTCATTTGATCGATGAGATAAAGGACTCACCCCCTTTGGGGATACTGAGTGTGTGTCTGTTCGTATGTGTGTGTGTGTGTGTGTGTGTGTGGGATCCAAATGTCCTCACAAGGACAGTAAAACAAGGAACATTTGACAAGTGGGGACATTTCGCCCCAAAGGAAAATATGTCCACACAGAAACAGAAAGGGAAACAGCTTTAGGCATACAACAATGCAGGCAAACACATTTGTTCTCCCCCCCCCCCCCCCCCCTCTCTCTCTTACACACACACACACACACAAACACACACACACATACACACACACACACACACACACACACACTCTCTCTCTCTCTATCAGAGATAAATGGTGTTCGTCATCATGTTAGTTCAATAATATAATAGACTGTGAGTTATGGAGAAATTATAGGATTGTTAATTAATGTTTGGACTGTAGTTTGTTGATGTGTAGCGATGAATATATGATGCATGAATTTTCATGAAGTGACAATCAAATATGGAATGTGTGTGTGTCTCTGGTGCAGGCATATTCAGTACTTTATGACATCATTTTATCTGTAAGCATTAGACATAGCACTTTACGGGTCACATAAAATCAAGTGTGTGTGTTTGTGTGTGTGGTGCTATCTCGTTAATTGTTGCATATCACGTCATAGTACCTTGAAGCATTAGCCTGACATTGAAAAGCCTCGTAAAGTGCATAGTGATTTAGTAACAGGATAAGGTTGTTTTTTTGTACACACAGCTGGAACACATGATTTAGTAACAGGATAAGGTTGTTTTTCTGTACACACAGCTGGAACACATGATTTAGTAACAGGATAAGGTTGTTTTTCTGTACACACAGCTGGAACACATGATTTAGTAACAGGATAAGGTTGTTTTTCTGTACACACAGCTGGAACACATGATTTAGTAACAGGTTAAGGTTGTGGTTGTCTTCTTGTGTTTCAATGGGACTCCAAATCACAGCTGGATGTGATACAGCCTGGATTCGAACCAGGGACTGTAGTGACACTTCTAGCACTGAGATGCAGTGCCTTAGACCGCTGCGCAGTCGGGGAGTACATACAGCTTAACACACGTGTACTGCCAATTACACAGAAACACGATGCTAACACACCATTAGTACCTGCAATGGCACAGAAACACGATGCTAACACACCATTAGTACCTGCAATGGCACAGAAACACGATGCTAACACACCATTAGTACCTGCAATGGCACAGAAACACGATGCTAACACACCACTAGTACCTGCTACTCAGTAAGGGACAAATGCACCACTTCATAACTGACTCTAATCACCAATATAAGATGTGTATACGTATGTGTGTGCTTGTTTGTTTGTCTGTTTGTTTGTGTGTGTGCGTGCGTGTGCGTGTGTGTGCGTGTGCGTGTTTGTGTTTGTGTTTGTGTGTGTGTGTGTGTTTGTGTGTGTGTGTGTGTATGTATTTAATTACCTCCTATTAAACAAACAGTTTAATTACGGTTTCACAGTAGAACAGAAAGTCTAACACAGGCCATCACACTTACAGAGAGGTCTCCACACTTAAATACCACCGTCATGTCTTTAACAAAGGCCAGTCACATTACATAGAGTTTACAACGAGAGAGAGAGAGAGAGAGAGAGGTTGCGAGGGAGAGAGAGAGAGAGAGAGAGCGAAGGAGAGGGAGGGAGAGAGAGAGCAACGGAGAGGGAGAGGGAGGGAGAGAGCGACGGAGAGGGAGAGGGAGAGAGAGAGCGACGGAGAGGGAGAGGGAGGGAGAGAGAGAGAGAGCGACGGAGAGGGAGAGAGACGGAGAGGGAGAGGGAGGGAGAGAGAGAGTGACGGAGAGGGAGAGGGAGAGAGAAAGAGCAAGAGAGGGAGGGAGAGAAAGAGCGATGGAGAGGGAGAGGGAGGGAGAGAGAGCGACGGAGAGGGAGAGGGAGAGGGAGGGAGAGAGAGAGCGACGGCGAGGGAGAGGGAGAGAGAGAGCGACGGAGAGGGAGGGAGAGAGAGCGACAGAGAGGGAGGGAGAGAGAGAGCGACGGAGAGGGAGGGAGAGAGAGAGCGACGGAGAGGGAGGGAGAGAGAGCGACGGAGAGGGAGGGAGAGAGAGAGCGAAGGAGAGGGAGGGAGAGAGAGCGACGGAGAGGGAGGGAGAGAGAGTGACGGAGAGGGAGGGAGAGAGAAAGAGCGAGAGAGGGAGGGAGAGAGAGAGTGACGGAGAGGGAGAGGGAGAGAGAAAGAGCGAGAGAGGGAGGGAGAGAGAGAGCGACGGAGAGGGAGAGGGAGAGAGAAAGAGCGAGAGAGGGAGGGAGAGAGAGAGCGACGGAGAGGGAGGGCGAGAGAGAGCGACGGAGAGGGAGAGGGAGAGAGCAAGAGCGAGAGAGGGAGATAGAGAGAGGAGGCGGGGGGCAAGATTAACTATAAAGGAATATAAAGGAAGTGTGAAGTGACGGGGCATTTGGTAAAATATAAAAAAAAACTGGGCGATTCTTCACTTTCCTGTTTTTCTTCTGTTATTCCACGTTCAGCAGTTCTGTTTCCTCCCCTCACCCATCAGTCAGGCCAGAGGGATATGTGACTGCTCAGTATGGGTGTGTCTCTCTGTGAGTGTATGTATTTGTTTGTGTCTCTCTGTGAGTGTATGTACTTGTGTGTGTCTCTCTGTGAGTGTATGTATTTGTGTGTGTCTCTCTGTGAGTGTATGTATTTGTGTGTGTCTCTCTGTGAGTGTATGTATTTGTGTGTGTCTCTCTGTGAGTGTATGTATTTGTGTGTGTCTCTCTGTGAGTGTATGTATTTGTTTGTGTCTCTCTGTGAGTGTATGTATTTGTGTGTGTGTGTGTGTGTGAGTGTGTGTGTCTGTCTCCACGTGTACATTCACTAGATTAGAGCACATACCCCTCTATATAGTACACACAGACACATACACCTCATCTGTTATGATTACCATATGTTAAAGTCAGATGTCTGGCGTACTCTGTCTATCACCTTAGGTGACTAGTGAGTGATGACTACACCTTGGTCCATATAGATCCGTTGGAAGCCCACTATGTCTGTCTGAAACACACCTTAAAACAGCCAGCATGCCCATCTCAGCCCCTTCCTACCAACCTCCATCCTTCACACACTAAAGGTCAATTCTTCCTATCAATCTCCATCACAAACTAAAGGTCATTACTTCCTATCAACCTCCATCACAAACTGAAGGTCATTACTTCCTCAGGTACTTTAGGCACTGCCCGGGCTATGCTCATATTTTACTTCTGTGCCATTGTGTGTGTGTGTGTGTGTGTGTGTATATGTGTGTGTGTGTGTGTGTGTGTGTGTGTGTGTGTGTGTGTGTGTGTGTGTGTATCCCCAGATGTATTACCCTGTCAACTCCTGGGCCACATATCTTACGTCTAACAGACAGACAGACAGACAGACAGACAGACAAACTGCCCTACTTTTGATTTGAGCGGAGGAAAGTACTTCACCTCCTTTTCCTCATATCTCTCCTCCCTCTCCTTTCCTATTTGTCAATTTCTTTAGCTTCCTCTCAGGTGGCAGGGTATGGTAAGGTTTGGGTCTTATATAGGTCTCTAGCTGAAGCTCGGTGATTTAGTTACTCCGAATGGTTTAAAGCAGAGCACAGGTACTTTACGGAGAAGATAGGGCCGGGCTGTTTGTCGAACTGTGTGTGAATATGTTAGTGGATGTGTGTGTGTTTTGTTTGAATGTGGATGGGTAGCGGAAAGACCATTCGTCAACACAGAAATAAACCAACACACCATAAAAAAGCTGAAAATGTAATGTTTTTTGAGGGACAGTTACATTCCACACAGATCCTGATTTTCACCTCTAAAGCCCTGACTCTCTGCAGACGACACCCTTCATTCCTACACCTATCTAAGTATGTTTATTATAGCACCAACCACATTCCACTCCCATTCGCCATTCCATCTTAACCCCCCTCCAGTCCTACCACATTCCACTCCCATTCACCATTCCATCTTAACCCCCCTCCAGTCCTACCACATTCCATTCCCTTTCGCCATTCCATCTTAACCCCCCCCCCAGTCCTACCACATTCCATTCCCTTTTGCCATTCCATCTTAACCCCCCCCAGTCCTACCACATTCCATTCCCTTTCGCCATTCCATCTTAACCCCCCCAGTCCTACCACATTCCACTCCCATTCGCCATTCCATCTTAACCCCCCCAGTCCTACCACATTCCACTCCCATTCGCCATTCCATCTTAACCCCCCCAGTCCTACCACATTCCACTCCCATTCGCCATTCCATCTTAACCCCCCCAGTCCTACCACATTCCATTCCCTTTCCCCATTCCATCTTAACCCCCCAAGTCCCACCACATTCCATTCCCTTTTGCCATTCCATCTTAACCCCCCCCCAGTCCTACCACATTCCATTCCCTTTCGCCATTCCATCTTAACCCCCCCCCCCAGTCCTACCACATTCCACTCCCATTCGCCATTCCATCTTAACCCCCCCCAGTCCTACCACATTCCATTCCCTTTCGCCATTCCATCTTAACCCCCCAAGTCCCACCACATTCCACTCCCATTCGCCATTCCATCTTAACCCCCCCCCAGTCCTACCACATTCCACTCCCATTCGCCATTCCATCTTAACCCCCCCCAGTTCTACCACATTCCATTCCCTTTCGCCATTCCATCTTAACCCCCCAAGTCCCACCACATTCCACTCCCATTCGCCATTCCATCTTAACCCCCCCCCCCCCCAGTCCTACCACATTCCATCTTGACCAATCAGTCAGAGCTGCATCAGAAAACTGATCTGTCTCCTCTCCTCTCCTCTCCTCTCCTCTCCTCTCCTCTCCTCTCCTCTCCTCTCCACTCCTCTCCTCTCCTCTCCACTCCTCTCCTCTCCTCTTCTCACCTCTCCTCACCTCTCCTCTCCTTTCCACTCCACTTCTCACCTCTCCTCTCCTCTCCTCTCCACTTCTCACCTCTCGGATAAATGGGAAGCTGAGAGTGTGAATCAAAAGCAAAATGGCACATTTGAGCAGGGAGAGATGGAAACTATGAGTGATAGAATTACTAGACAGAATGGAAAGCAACTGGATGTGAGCAGGTCTACATAAAGTGGTGGTAATGGCACTTAAACCTCAGCATACTGCAAACACAGACAACCCATAGACACAAAAAACAAGAATCTGAGTGGCAGAAAATTATACAGGATTATGAAATTACCATAGCTTTATTAACCCCCCCCCACACACACACACACTCTCTCTCCTAGATCTGAAGGCTAACACATTATTACCCAATTCTAATATGATGACTCCCATCATGTTACACACAAGTGTGGGATCTTAATTTGACCAGTATTGCCACAGAAAAATAAACCTGCAGCAACAACATTTGAACGTGTAGTCTATAAAGCCGCGCGGCAGGTAGTGGTTAGAGCGTTAGACCTGGAACAAGGAAGGTTGAAAGATCGAATCCCAGAACTGATGAGGTAAAAATCTCATTCTTCCACTGAACAAGGCAGTTAACCCACTGTAGGCCATCATTGAAAATAAGAATTTGTTCTGACTTGCCTGGTTAAATAAAAAAATGTGGGTTTTCAGTAAATTTATGTTAAAACGCAACACTTATCTGCAGGAAAATACATCTGTACGTGTATTGTGGTGGATCAGCTATCAGGTAATGTGGAAGATCTGGTGGGATTTTCTAGTTATGGGCTTCAAACAAAACGTTGGATCCTCTATGCAAACATGACATTCTTTTTCTCCTCTATCTGAATCTTCTCGAATACTGTTTATGTGACTGGCCAGGTTGTTATGGTTGGGACTATGAGATCTGTGTGGGCAGGACATCCTGAAGCCATTTTTACAGTATGTAAATAGTACTTCGAATAGTCAATTCAAAAAACAACTGCTGATACAAAACATCACACCAGAGTCTGGACCGATACTCTAAGAAAAAAAAGGCACGTTTCTAGAACCTAAAAGGGTTCTTTGGCTGAACCCTAACCATAACCCTTTTTTAGAACCATTTTGGTTCTGGGTAGAACTCTTTTGGGTTCCAGGTAGAACCCTTTCTGGAGACAGGTTCTACCTGGATCCAAAAATGGTTATCTAATGGGGACAGAGAAGAACCCATTTGGAACCACTTTTTCTGAAGAGTAGCCTGGGAGCACACAGAGTCCCTGTACATTGTGTCTGTTCCTAGTTATGTAGCCTGTGAGCACACTGTCACACCCTGACCATAGTTTGCTGTTGTATGTTTCTATGTTTTGGTTGGTCAGGGTGTGATCTGGGTGGGCATTCTATGTTACATGTCTAGTTTGTCTAGTTCTATGTTTGGCCTGATATGGTTCTCAATCAGAGGCAGGTGTTAGTCATTGTCTCTGATTGGGAACCATATTTAGGTAGCCTGTTTGGTGTTGGGTTTTGTGGGTGATTGTTCCTGTCTCTGTGTTTGCACCAGATATGACTGTTTTAGGTTTTCGCACGTTTGTTGTTTTGTTAGTTTAATCATGTACAGTTTCTTTATTAAAGAACATGAATAACCACCATGCTGCATTTTGGTCCGCCTCTCCTTCACCTCAAGAGAAACGTTACACACACAGAGTCCCTGTACATTGTGTCTGGTCCTAGTTCTGAAGCCTGGGAGCACACAGAGTCCCTGTACATTGTGTCTGGTCCTAGTTATGTAGCCTGGGAGCACACAGAGTCCCTGTACATTGTGTCTGGTCCTAGTTATGTAGCCTGGGAGCACACAGAGTCCCTGTACATTGTGTCTGTTCTCAGCAGTTACAACCAAATGTTCTATTCTGATAGGCTTTGTGGATACGCCCCTAATCTCCAAAATGTTGGTTCGGTAGGAAGCTAAGGTCAAGTTATAAATTAACTGCTCTGTCAGTCAGTCCGTCTGTCCGCCCACCCACTCGTCCAACCGCCTGTCTGCCAGCCGCCTGTAAGACTGTCCATTAGTCCGTCCGCCCACCCGTCTGCCAGTCCGTCCACCCGTCTGCCTGTCAGTCGGTCTTTCAGCCCATCCGCCCGTCCACCTGTCCGTCGGTCCACCTGTCCGTCGGTCCACCCACCTGTCCGTCCGTCCGCCGATCTGACCGTCGGTCCGCCCACCTGTCTGTCCGTCCGTCCGACCACCCACCTGTCTGTCCGTACGTCCGTCCAGCCACCTGTCTGTCCGTCCGTCCGTCCAGCCACCTGTCCGTCTGTCCGCCCACCTGTCTGTCTGTCCGCCCACCTGTCTGTCTGTCCGCCCACCTGTCTGTCTGTCCGCCCACCTGTCTGTCTGTCCGCCCACCTGTCTGTCCGTCCGTCCGCCCACCCACCTGTCTGTCCGTCCGTCTGTCCACCCACCTGTCTGTCCGTCCGCCCACCTATCTGTCAGTCTGTCCGTCCGTCCACCCACCTGTCCGTCCGTCCACCTGTCTGTCAGTCTGTCCATCCGTCCACCTGTCTGTCCGTCCGCCCGTCCACCTGTCTATCCGTCCGTCCGTCCGTCCACCTGTCTGTCCGTCCCTTCGTCCTCCCACCTGTCTGTCCGTCTGTCCGCCCACCTGTCTGTCTGTCCGCCCACCTGTCTGTCTGTCCACCCACCTGTCTGTCTGTCCGCCCACCTGTCTGTCCGTCCGTCCGCCCACCCACCTGTCTGTCCGTCTGTCCGTCCACCCACCTGTCTGTCTGTCCACCCACCTGTCTGTCTGTCCGCCCAAACTGTCTGTCCGTCCGTCCGCCCACCCACCTGTCTGTCCGTCTGTCTGTCCACCTGTCTGTCCGTCCGTCTCCAATCTGTTTTCGTTCTTCTCATCACCAGTTCTGTTTAATTGTTCAGGTTTGAAAAGTGACAAAGTTGAGATCTATCTCCCATCTCCTTATCTCTGCCTTTCCTTCCATTCTGTCTCCCCATTTGTATTGATCAGTGACAGAACGTTCACAGAGTCAGCTCTGTGTGAAAGACGAGGAAATATAAATTATTGTGGCATATTGTGTGTGTGTGTCTATGTGTGTGTGTGTGTCTATGTGTGTGTGTGTGTCTATGTGTGTGTGTGTGTCTATGTGTGTGTGTGTGTCTATGTGTGTGTGTGTCTATGTGTGTGTGTGTGTGTGTGTTTGTGTGTATGTGTCTATGTGTGTGTGTGTGTGTGTGTGTGTGTGTGTGTGTGTGTGTGTGTGTCTATGTGTGTGTGTGTGTGTGTGTGTGTGTGTGTGTGTGTGTGTGTGTGTGTGTGTGTGTGTGTGTCTATGTGTGTGTGTGTGTGTGTGTGTGTGTGTGTGTGTGTGTGTGTGTGTGTGTGTGTCGTGTGTGTGTGTGTGTGTGTGTGTGTGTGTGTGTGTGTGTGTGTGTGTGTGTGTGTGTGCGTGCGTGTGTGTGTGTGTGTGTGTGCGTGCATGCGTGTGTGTGTGTGTCTATGTGTGTATGTGTGTGTGTGTGTGTGTGTGTGTGTGTGTGTGTGTGTGTGTGTGTGTGTGTGTGTGTGTGTGTGTGTGTGTGCGTGCGTGTGTGTGTGTGTGCGTGCATGCGTGTGTGTGTGTGTGTGTGTGTCTGTCTACGTGTGTGTGTGTGTGTTTGTGTGTGTGTGTGTGCGTGCGTGCGTGCGTGCGTGCGTGCGTGTGTGTGTGTGTGTGTCTATGTGTGTGTCTACGTGTGTGTGTGTGTGTGTGTGTGTGTGTGTGTGTGTGTGCGTGCGTGTGTGTGTGTGTGTGTGTGCGTGCATGCGTGTGTGTGTGTGTGTGTGTGTCTGTCTACGTGTGTGTGTGTGTGTTTGTGTGTGTGTGTGTGCGTGCGTGCGTGCGTGCGTGCGTGTGTGTGTGTGTGTGTGTGTGTTTGTGTGTGTGTGTGTGCGTGCGTGCGTGCGTGCGTGCGTGCGTGCGTGTGTGTGTGTGTGTGTCTACGTGTGTGTGTGTGTGTTTGTGTCTGACACTCTCTACTAGTGAGTCTGTTGATGTCAGGGGATGACAGTTGCTGCATGCTTGGTGAAAGAGGCACTGAAGGGGAAAGGAGAGAGAGACCTTTACTATGGTTCTTCTTCTCTCCTCTTATATCCCTCTCTCTCTTCACAAGTGTCCATTTTCTCTGCTTTCTCCCTCTCAATATCTGCCATTCCAATCCTTCATCTCTGGGACACTGATGATAGAAAACAGAAACACACGAACACACACACACACGCGCACGCACACACACACACACACATAGTACTAAGAGCTCCGAGACTGCTCTAGGAGATTCCATTCAGAAATCATTAACCTTCACCACTGAGCACACAGAGGACAGGAGAGAAAATGAGGCAAATCCAATAATACTACAGACTCAGAAGTAACAAGGTTTAACTGTGTGCTCCCAGGCTTCATAACTAGGACCAGACACAATGTACAGGGACTCTGTGTGCTCCCAGGCTTCAGAACTAGGACCAGACACAATGTACAGGGACTCTGTGTGCTCCCAGGCTACATAACTAGAACCAGACACAATATACAGGGACTCTGTGTGCTCCCAGGCTTCATAACTAGGACCAGACACAATATACAGGGATTCTGTGTGCTCCCAGGCTTCATAACTAGGACCAGACACAATGTACAGGGACTCTGTGTGCTCACAGGCTACATAACTAGGACCAGACACAATGTACAGGGACTCTGTGTGCTCCCAGGCTACATAACTAGGACCAGACACAATATGCAGGGACTCTGTGTGCTCCCAGGCTACATAACTAGGACCAGACACAATATACAGGGACTCTGTGATCTCACAGGCTTCATAACTAGGACCAGACACAATGTACAGGGACTCTGTGTGCTCACAGGCTTCAGAACTAGGACCAGACACAATGTACAGGGACTCTGTGTGCTCACAGGCTACATAACTAGGACCAGACACAATGTACAGGGACTCTGTGTGCTTACAGGCTACATAACCCGTGTGTCCACACATGCCTGCTCTGTGATGAGCTGTCTCTCCCGTGTATCCACACATGCCTGCTCCTGTGTTCATAGGCTGTGATCTGTCTTAACAAAAGCCTGTCAGCGTCTCTCTGAGAGAAAGAAACAAACAAAAATAAATAGACATGAACTGACATTATACACTCACAAGAGATTAAAGGCATGAGATGGACATAATTTGTGTGTGTGCATGCGTGTCTGATTGTTTGCGAAAGCTTTGATAATGTGTATGTTTGGTCTGTGCTGTATTCAGTGAAAGTGTGTGCATGTCTTTCAGTGTGTTTGATGTGTTTTGTGTTTCTTGGTTGTCGTAGTAGATAGGATCCTGCCATGGCTGAGTTCATGGTTAAATATGATCTGCGACAACGACAACCAACACGACTGTCTGAGGAGGACTGAGGAGGACTGTCTGAGGAGGTTTGTCTCAGGAGGACTGTCTGAGGAGGTTTGTTTGAGGAGGACTGAGGAGGACTGTCTGAGGAGGACAGTCTGAGGAGGATTGTCTGAGGAGGACTGTCTGGGGAGGACTGAGGAGGACTGTCTGAGGAGGACTGTCTGAGGAGGTTTGTCTGAGGAGGACTGTCTGAGGAGGACTGTCTGAGGAGGTTTGTCTGAGGAGGACTGTCTGAGGAGGACTGTCTGAGGAGGATTGTCTGAGGAGGACTGTCTGAGGAGGATTGTCTGAGGAGGACTGTCTGAGGAGGACTGGCTGAGGAGGTTTGTCTGAGGAGGACTGTCTGAGGAGGACTGTCTGAGGAGAGAACCATAGTGGCTATTAAACTGTGTTACAGAGAGAACAGAGGGAGGGAGAGAGAGAGAGGAATGGAGGGAGGTCTCAGAGAGAAGAGGGAGAAGTACCATTCTTCATCTGCTTTTTCTTCTTCTGCTTCTTTTTCTTCTTCTGCTTCTTCTTCTTCTGCTTCTTTTTCTTCTTCTGCTTCTTTTTCTTCTGCTTCTTTTTCTTCTTCTGCTTCTTTTTCTTCTTCTGCTTCTTTTTCTTCTTCTGCTTCTTCTTCTTCTGCTTCTTTTTCTTCTTCTGCTTCTTTTTCTTCTGCTTCTTTTTCTTCTTCTGCTTCTTTTTCTTCTTCTGCTTCTTTTTCTTCTTCTGCTTCTTCTTCTTCTGCTTCTTTTTCTTCTTCTGCTTCTTTTTCTTCTTCTGCTTCTTCTTCTTCTGCTTCTTTTTCTTCTTCTGCTTCTTTTTCTTCTGCTTCTTTTTCTTCTTCTGCTTCTTTTTCTTCTTCTGCTTCTTTTTCTTCTTCTGCTTCTTCTTCTTCTGCTTCTTTTTCTTCTTCTGCTTCTTTTTCTTCTGCTTCTTTTTCTTCTTCTGCTTCTTTTTCTTCTTCTGCTTCTTTTTCTTCTTCTGCTTCTTCTTCTTCTGCTTCTTTTTCTTCTTCTGCTTCTTTTTCTTCTTCTGCTTCTTTTTCTTCTTCTGCTTCTTCTTCTTCTGCTTCTTTTACTTCTTCTGCTTCTTTTTCTTCTTCTGCTTCTTCTTCTGCTTCTTTTTCTTCTTCTGCTTCTTTTTCTTCTTCTGCTTCTTCTTCTTCTGCTTCTTTTTCTTCTTCTGCTTCTTCTTCTTCTTCTGCTTCTTCTTCTTCTGCTTCTTTTTCTTCTGCTTCTTTTTCTTCTGCTTCTTTTTCTTCTGCTTCTTTTTCTTCTTCTGCTTCTTTTTCTTCTTCTGCTTCTTTTTCTTCTTCTGCTTCTTTTTCTTCTTCTGCTTCTTTGCTTCTTTTTCTTCTGCTTCTTTTTCTTCTGCTTCTTTTTCTTCTTCTGCTTCTTTTTCTTCTGCTTCTTTTTCTTCTTCTGCTTCTTTTTCTTCTGCTTCTTTTTCTTCTTCTGCTTCTTTTTCTTCTGCTTCTTTTTCTTCTTCTGCTTCTTCTTCTTCTGCTTCTTTTTCTTCTGCTTCTTTTTCTTCTTCTGCTTCTTTTTCTTCTGCTTCTTTTTCTTCTGCTTCTTTTTCTTCTTCTGCTTCTTTTTCTTCTGCTTCTTTTTCTTCTGCTTCTTTTTCTTCTTCTGCTTCTTTTTCTTCTGCTTCTTTTTCTTCTTCTGCTTTTTCTTCTGCTTCTTTTTCTTCTTCTGCTTTTTCTTCTGCTTTTTCTTCTTCTGCTTTTTCTTCTGCTTTTTCTTCTTCTGCTTCTTTTTCTTCTGCTTCTTTTTCTTCTTCTGCTTCTTTTTCTTCTGCTTCTTTTTCTTCTTCTGCTTCTTTTTCTTCTGCTTCTTTTTCTTCGGCTTCTTTTTCTTCTTCTGCTTCTTTTTCTTCTGCTTCTTTTTCTTCGGCTTCTTTTTCTTCTTCTGCTTCTTTTTCTTCTTCTGCTTCTTCTTCTTCTGCTTCTTTTTCTTCTGCTTCTTTTTCTTCTGCTGCTTTTTCTTCTTCTTCTGCTTCTTTTTCTTCTTCTGCTTTTTCTTCTTTTTACTACAACTGTAGGTCTCCCACTAACGTCCATTGAGAAAGAGGTAGGTCTGTTGCTCTGTGGAGAAATGTTCCAACAACATAATAGTACCAAACATTTCGTGTTTTGCTAACTAACTATTGATTTGTAGAAGGATTGAAACATGTTCTTTTTGAACATGCCACTGTTATTGTTATACTATACAGTCATACAGTATATTATCTGTTCATCAACATGAGGGGCTGATTAATCTCTGGACACACACACGCACATACACACACAAACGTACACATAAGCACACACACACAGGCATGCACTTATCCATTCACACATACAAGAGTTCATCAGAGCTGGTCCTGTGGTGTTGAGTGGTTCTGTGTAAATTGAAATGTTTCCGTTAATGAGATATTAAATCATATTTTTCCATTATTCTCTCTAATTACATACAGCAGTCACAAGTGACAATTGTCACTAAGAACCAATTTACAAGAACACGCAAATTAATTTTAGAGAGAGGGAGAGGGAGAGGGAGAGGGAGAGGGAGGGAGAGAGAGAGAGGGGGAGAATCATAAAGGACAATGGAGAACAGGAGATGAAAGGATGTATAGAGGCTGATTTAAAAAGCTAAGAGTTCATGAAAAAAAAACAATAATATATGAAGGCAACAGAGAAAGAAAGAGGTAAGATATAAGAATGTGATGAAAATAGTGAGACAGAGTAAGACTGAGACTGTGAGAGACAGAGACAGAGAAAGACTGAGACTGAGAGAGACAGAGAAAGACTGAGACTGAGAGAGACAGAGTAAGACTGAGACTGAGAGAGACAGAGAAAGACTGAGACTGAGAGAGACAGAGAAAGACTGAGACTGAGAGAGACAGAGAAAGACTGAGACTGAGAGAGACAGAGAAAGACTGAGACTGAGAGAGACAGAGAAAGACTGAGACTGAGAGAGACAGAGAAAGACTGAGACTGAGAGAGACAGAGAAAGACTGAGACTGAGAGAGACAGAGAAAGACTGAGACTGAGAGAGACAGAGAAAGACTGAGACTGAGAGAGACAGAGAACGACTGAGACTGAGAGAGACAGAGTAAGACGGAGACTGAGAGAGACAGAGAAAGACAGATTGAGAGAGACAGAGAAAGATTGAGACTGAGAGAGACAGAGAAAGACTGAGAAAGAGAGAGACAGAGAAAGATAGAAACAGAGAGACAAAGAGAGAGAGAGAGAGAGAGAGAGAGAGAGAGAGAGAGAGAGAGAGAAAGAGATTGAAACAGAGAGAGAAAGATATGCTCAAATTCACTGGTGCAAAACTCCAATTGGCTTTATTAAAACGGTTTAATTTGATCCTGAGTGTAGGTTATTTCCATAACATCTGTAATCAAGGACTCATAACCCCAATCTTTAAGAACGGAGACAAATGTGACCCAAACAATTACAGAGGCATTTGTTTGAACAGTAACCTGGGAAAGGTTTTCTGTAGTATTATAAATGTAAGAGTTCTAAACTTCCTTAATAAGCGCAATGTCTTGAGTAAAATTGACAAATTTGATTCATACCAAAACATCGGACAACTGATCATATTTACACCCTACACACCCTGATAGATAAACATGTCCACCAAAATAATACCAAAATATATGCTTGCTTTATCGACTTCCAAAAAGCATTTGATTCTATTTGGCATGCAGGACTGTTCTACAAAGTTATTGAAAGTGGTGTAGGGGGTAAAACATATGACATAATCAAATCAATGTATACTGGCAATACGTGCAGCATTAAAATTGGTAAGAAAATAACTGAATTCTTTAACCAGGGGCGAGGCCTTCTCCAGGGTTGCAATCTGAGCCCCGCACTCTTCAATATTTACATCAACGAATTGGCCACTATTCTAGAAAATTCCTCAACCCCTGGTGTTAGTCTCCATAATCCAGAGGTTAAATGCCTGCTCTTCGCAGATGACCTATGCCTGCTGTCACCCACAGCAAATGGCCTACAGCAGAGCCTGGACCTGCTAGAGCAGAACTGCCAGACCTGGGCCCTGGCAGTAAACCCCCACAGCACATGGCCTACAGCAGAGCCTGGACCTGCTAGAGCAGTACTGCCAGACCTGGGCCCTGGCAGTAAACCCCAAAACGACTAAAATAATGATTTTCTAGAGAAGATCCAGATCTCAGGGAATTAGACCAAAGTTCTCAATTTGTACAAAATATATATATAAAATATCTAAAAACAAGTCTCTCACTGTTGCCGCCTGCTATAGACCACCCTCTGCCCCCAGCTGTGCTCTGGACACCATATGTGAACTGATTGCCCCCCATCTATCTTCAGAGCTCGTGCTGCTAGGCGACCTAAACTGGAACATGCTTAACACCCCAGCCATCCTACAATCTAAACTTGATGCCCTCAATCTCACACAAATTATCAATGAACCTACCAGGTACCTCCCCAAAGCCTTAAATACGGGCACCCTCATAGATATCATCCTAACCAACTTCCCCTCTAAATACACCTCTGCTGTCTTCAACCAAGATCTCAGCGATCACTGCCTCATTGCCTGCATCCGTAATGGGTCAGCGGTCAAACGACCTCCTCTCATCACTGTAAAACGCTCCCTGAAACACTTCAGCGAGCAGGCCTTTCTAATCGACCTGGCCGGGGTATCCTGGAAGGATATTGACCTCATCCCGTCAGTAGAGGATGCCTGGATATTTTTTAAAAATGCCTTCCTAACCATCTTAAATAAACATGCCCCATTCAAGAAATTTAGAACCAGGAACAGATATAGCCCTTGGTTCTCCCCAGACCTGACTGCCCTTAACCAACACAAAAACATCCTATGGCGTTCTGCATTAGCATCGAACAGCCCCCGTGATATGCAGCTCTTCAGGGAAGCTAGAAACCATTATACACAGGCAGTTAGAAAAGCCAAGGCTAGCTTTTTCAAGCAGAAATTTGCTTCTTGTAACACTAACTCAAAAAAGTTCTGGGACACTGTAAAGTCCATGGAGAATAAGAACACCTCCTCCCAGCTGCCCACTGCACTGAAGATAGGAAACACTGTCACCACTGATAAATCCACCATAATTGAAAATTTCAATAAGCATTTTTCTACTGCTGGCCATGCTTTCCACCTGGCTACTCCTACCCCTGTCAACAGCACTGCACCCCCAACAGCAACTCGCCCAAGCCTTCCCCATTTCTCCTTCTCCCAAATCCATTCAGCTGATGTTCTGAAAGAGCTGCAAAATCTGGACCCCTACAAATCAGCCGGGCTAGACAATCTGGACCCTTTCTTTCTAAAATTATCTGCCGAAATTGTTGCCACCCCTATTACTAGCCTGTTCAACCTCTCTTTCGTGTCGTCTGAGATTCCCAAAGATTGGAAAGCAGCTGCGGTCATCCCCCTCTTCAAAGGGGGGGACACTCTTGACCCAAACTGCTACAGACCTATATCTATCCTACCATGCCTTTCTAAGGTCTTCGAAAGCCAAGTCAACAAACAGATTACCGACCATTTTGAATCTCACCATACCTTCTCTGCTATGCAATCTGGTTTCAGAGCTGGTCATGGGTGCACCTCAGCCACGCTCAAGGTCCTAAACGATATCTTAACCGCCATCGATAAGAAACATTACTGTGCAGCCGTATTCATTGATCTGGCCAAGGCTTTCGACTCTGTCAATCACCACATCCTCATCGGCAGACTCAACAGCCTTGGTTTCTCAAATGATTGCCTCGCCTGGTTCACCAACTACTTCTCTGATAGAGTTCAGTGTGTCAAATCGGAGGGTCTGTTGTCCGGACCTCTGGCAGTCTCTATGGGGGTGCCACAGGGTTCAATTCTTGGACCGACTCTCTTCTCTGTATACATCAATGAGGTCGCTCTTGCTGCTGGTGAGTCTCTGATCCACCTCTACGCAGACGACACCATTCTGTATACTTCCGGCCCTTTTTGGACACTGTGTTAACAACCCTCCAGGCAAGCTTCAATGCCATACAACTCTCCTTCCGTGGCCTCCAATTGCTCTTAAATACAAGTAAAACTAAATGCATGCTCTTCAACCGATCGCTACCTGCACCTACCCGCCTGTCCAACATCACTACTCTGGACGGCTCTGACTTAGAATACGTGGACAACTACAAATACTTAGGTGTCTGGTTAGACTGTAAACTCTCCTTCCAGACCCATATCAAACATCTCCAATCCAAAGTTAAATCTAGAATTGGCTTCCTATTTCGCAACAAAGCATCCTTCACTCATGCTGCCAAACATACCCTTGTAAAACTGACCATCCTACCAATCCTCGACTTTGGCGATGTAATTTACAAAATAGCCTCCAATACCCTACTCAACAAATTGGATGCAGTCTATCACAGTGCAATCCGTTTTGTCACCAAAGCCCCATATACTACCCACCATTGCGACCTGTACGCTCTCGTTGGCTGGCCCTCGCTTCATACTCGTCGCCAAACCCACTGGCTCCATGTCATCTACAAGACCCTGCTAGGTAAAGTTCCCCCTTATCTCAGCTCGCTGGTCACCATAGCATCTCCCACCTGTAGCACACGCTCCAGCAGGTATATCTCTCTAGTCACCCCCAAAACCAATTCTTTCTTTGGCCGCCTCTCTTTCCAGTTCTCTGCTGCCAATGACTGGAACGAACTACAAAAATCTCTGAAACTGGAAACACTTATCTCCCTCACTAGCTTTAAGCACCAACTGTCAGAGCAGCTCACAGATTACTGCACCTGTACATAGCCCACCTATAATTTAGCCCTATCAACTACCTCTTTCCCAACTGTATTTAATTTATTTATTTATTTTGCTCCTCTGCACCCCATTATTTTTATTTCTACTTTGCACATTCTTCCATTGCAAAACTACCATTCCAGTGTTTTACTTGCTATATTGTATTTACCTTGCCACCAAGGCCCTTTTTGCCTTTACCTCCCTTCTCACCTCATTTGCTCACATTGTATATAGACTTGTTTATATTTTATTATTGACTGTATGTTTGTTTTACTCCATGTGTAACTCTGTGTTGTTGTATCTGTCGAACTGCTTTGCTTTATCTTGGCCAGGTCGCAATTGTAAATGAGAACTTGTTCTCAACTTGCCTACCTGGTTAAATAAAGGTAAATAAATAATAAATAAATAAAATATAGAGTACTGCACACACTAAAACGACTTAGGTTTTAAAACAAGCTCAACTGGACACCTAAATGAGGCAGTGTCATTGAACCAATTGAACTTCATGGCAGCACAGTGTGGAGACCACTTCCAAACAAGATTCCACCCAATGGGACAAACACCCCACTGAAACCCTGCATGCAGAGTTCTGTAAGATTCTCCTACATGTCCAGAGGAAAACTACAAACAATGCATGCAGGGCAGAATTAGTCCAATATCCACTAATAATAAAAACTTTAAAAAAGAGCAATTAAGTTTTGGAAACATCTCAAATACAGTGACCCCCTCTCATATCACTACCAAGCCCTGCAATGCCAAGAGCTGAGCAAAGAAAAGAGTCCCCTCATCCAGCTGGTCCTGGGGCTGAGTTCACAAACCTGTTCTACTAACACGCTGAAGCCTCAGTCCCCTCATCCAGCTGGTCCTGGGGCTGAGTTCACAAACCTGTTCTACTAACGCACTGAAGCCTCAGTCCCCTCATCCAGCTGGTCCTGGTTCTGGAGTTCACAAACCTGTTCTACTAACACGCTGAAGCCTCAGTCCCCTCATCCAGCTGGTCCTGGGGCTGAGTTCACAAACCTGTTCTACTAACACACTGAAGCCTCAGTCCCCTCATCCAGCTGGTCCTGGGGCTGAGTTCACAAACCTGTTCAACTAACACACTGAAGCCTCAGGACCAGAACATCCCGTCAATCAGAATAAAACAAATTACAGCACAATCAAAACAAAACTTCATTATCTATGGGAAACACAAACACAAAGCAAAATG
The DNA here is from genome assembly GCF_057628025.1 of Oncorhynchus mykiss. NCBI lineage: Eukaryota > Metazoa > Chordata > Actinopteri > Salmoniformes > Salmonidae > Oncorhynchus > Oncorhynchus mykiss. The sequence goes on from NC_143045.1 coordinate 36,053,881, forward strand.
CATTGGTATCTGGCCCTAAATCGACAGTTACACCACTATTTGACCATGGTTACTGATCAAAACCTGAGAAAAACCTTGACAAAGTACAGGCCCATTGAGCACAGCCTTGCCATTGAGAAGGGTAGACACAGGAAAACCTCGCTCCATGTAGAGGAAAGGCTGTGCAACCACTGCACCACAGCAGAACCTGAGACAGAGCTGTATTTCCTGACAACATGTAAAAAATATAAAACAATTAGAGAGTGTCATTTCCCCAAATTTGAAACCCTTATTCAAGGTTTCTAAGAACTCTCTAATGAGAATAGGCTACCCGTCCTGTTGGGGGAGGAAGCAGAGAGCTGTGGGTTGGCAGCGCACTACATTGCTGCTTGTGTCACGTTCTGACCTTTTGTTTCCTTTGTTTTGTCTTTATTTAGTATGGTCAGGGCGTGAGTTGGGGTGGGCAGTCTATGTTTGTGTTTCTAGGTTTTTTCTCTTTCTGTGTTTGGCCTGGTATGGTTCTCGATCAGAGGCAGCTGTTTATCGCTGTCCCTGATTGAGAACCATATTTAGGTAGCCTGAGTTTCACTGTTGGTTTGTGCGTGTTTGTTTCCGTGTGTGTGTTTTTCGCCACACGGTACTGTTTCGGTTTCGTTTATTTCACGTTATCGTATATTGTTTTTGTATTTCATATTGTTCAGTGTTTTTCTTATTAAAATCATCATGAACACTTACCACGCCGCATCTTGGTCCGATCTTTACTTTTCCTCAGACGAAGAGGAGGAAATCTGCCCTTACAGCTTGCCATAAAATGATGGACAGTGTCTGACAGACCAAACAACCTGCACATGTCCTCTATGCTTATTGTTATTGTCTGTTGAATGGATATTTTTACCCTTGATTATTGTTGTTACTGATTGTCCCATTTTCAATCTTGATTATTACTATTTGAATTATGTTAATATCGTAAATGAATCACTTAATATCTTCAGCAATATGTACATTGTTACATCAGTCCGATGAAACAAATGGGATTTAATTTGAGAGAGAGAGAGAGAGAGAGAGATTTCAATAATCTGTATTGGGTCTGGGGGCCCACCACACAATAAATACTCATACAAAACCACAGTTACATGTCAATTAAAAACACAACTCCAATTCCTCCTCCACAGTAACTAAACACAACAGCCTCTGAATACCCCATATACTCAAAAACAGATTGATATTGTTGACAAGTTTATAATAGGCAAACTCAACCCTTAGTCTCGCTGCCAACATTCCCTCCAGCATTCCCACCACATCCACAGACCCCTGTCCCCGAATACTGTTCTTTCGGGTCTTCCATATCGCTAATTTTGCTGCCCCTAACACAAAAATAAGCAACACACCTACACCCTTTTGACTGAACCTGTACTTTGGCCCAAATATATACAGTTGGGAAGAGAAAACCTCTCCCAACATTGAGAACCAATCAGTGATCAGTTCAATCATCCCGACCAACCTGGGACACAGTAAAAACAGATGTGCTAGAGATTCAGACTCGGCACAGAATGGACACCCCTCCCCAACAGTAGGGTCCAGGTGTACCAGATGCAGAAGGGACACCCCTCCCCAACAGTAGGGTCCAGGTGTACCAGATGCAGAATGGACACCCCTCCCCAACAGTAGGGTCCAGGTGTACCAGATGCAGAATGGACACCCCTCCCCAACAGTAGGGTCCAGGTGTACCAGATGCAGAATGGACACCCCTCCCCAACAGTAGGGTCCAGGTGTACCAGATGCAGAATGGACACCCCTCCCCAACAGTAGGGTCCAGGTGTACCAGATGCATGTTGGTGGCTATAGCTCCATGTATTATCCTCCATTGGCGGTCAGCTGTCCTCTTATCAATAGGCAGTTTATATAATGATCGCCAACAGCCTTTTGGAGAGGCACCTGGACCAAGCACACCCGCCCACCTCATCGATTTGTCCCCTTCCAGGGAAGAGGCATTGGTCATCTTTACACATAGTCTGTACATGGCCTTCTTTCCCACCTCCTTGAACTCCCCCAGCTCCGGGGTATCAAAGCTACATCAGTAATACATTTCCTCAAGTGAAACCGCTTCTTCTCACTCAGCTGGTCTAACCCCACCGTCTTCTGTAACATCACAGCTGACCTCACAAACTTATCAACATCAAAATAATCTGCCAATTTGACAGATTTCCCAAACGTCTGATCCAGAAACTAATTTACCTCCTCTAGATCATAAACTGAGTCCTCGCCAGCAGCTGTCATATCTAAAGAGATATCCATATTCTTCTCCTGATCCTCAGCTGAGACCACAGACAACTGACTCCCCTCTACCACATCCCTTTCAACACTCCCCACTTGCACCTCATCACTCGTACCAGGCATCTCCTCCACTACCTGGGAGACTATCCTCACCTGAACATCATTACTCATAGTGGGCATATCCTCCACTACCTGGGAGCCTAGCTCCACATGAACCCCAGCACTCGTACAAGGCATCTCCTCCACTACCTGGGAGACTATCCTCACCTGAACATCATTACTCATAGTGGGCATCTCCTCCACTAACTGGGAGCCTAGCTCCACATGAACCCCACCACTCGTAGTGGGCATCTCCTCCACTACCTGGGAGCCTAGCTCCACATGAAAACCCTACTGTACCTCATTACTCGTAGTGGGCATCTCCTCCACTACCAGAGAGTCTAGCTCCACATGAACCCAAGCACTCGTAGTGGGCATCTCCTCCACTACCTGGGAGCCTAGCTCCACATGAAAACCATCCTGTACCTCATTACTCATAGTGGGCATCTCCTCCACTACCAGGGAGTCTAGCTCCACATGAACCCCAGCACTAATAGTGGTCATCTCCTCCACTCCCTGGGAGCCTAGCTCCACACGAACCCCCTCCTGTACCCCGTTACTCGTAGTGGGCATCTCCTCCACTACCTGGGAGCCTAGCTCCACATGAACCCCCTCCTTTACCCCAGCATTCGTAGTGGGCACCTCCTCCACTACCTGGGAGCCTAGCTCCACATGAACCCCCTCCTTTACCCCAGCATTCGTAGTGGGCACCTCCTCCACTACCTGGGAGCCTAGCTCCACATGAACCCCCTCCTGTACCCCAGCATTCGTAGTGGGCATCTCCTCCACTACCTGGGAGCCTAGCTCCACATGAACCCCCTCCTTTACCCCAGCACTTGTACTGGGCACCTGCTCACCAGTCCGAGGAACTGGCTCTTCAGATACATCCGTACATTCTACAACAATACTTTTCTGTAGCATAACATTTCCCTCTAATACAAGTTGCAACCCGGTGCCCTCAACACGGATAACTTGTTTCTAAGCAACAGGTGCTTTTGGCTGCTCTACCGCTGTCGGTCCACCTCTCCCTACATCGGTGGGCCCAGGCGTTACGATGACCACCTGCGCCCCTCCCTCCACCTTCTCCCTTTTCGGGCAAGCATATCACTTATGGCCAACAACCCCACACTCAAAACACTGTTGACTACCCGTACTAGCATAAACCATATACATTCTACTGTCATACTTGATTTTAAACGATAACTCTAAAGTCTGCTCCGGTGAGTCCAAAAACATAAACACCTGTCGCCGAAATAACCTATTTCAAC
>NC_143045.1:36065000-36067500 GCF_057628025.1 Oncorhynchus mykiss
CGTATGTCCACTCTCTCATATGTCCTCTCTCTTTCGTATGTCCTCTCTCTTGTATGTCCTCTCTCATGTATGTCCTCTCTCTCTCGTATGTCCTCTCTCTTTCGTATGTCCACTCTCTCATATGTCCTCTCTCACGTATGTCCTCTCTCTTGTATGTCCTCTCTCACGTATGTCCTCTCTCATGTATGTCCTCTCTCTCTCGTATGTCCTCTCTCTTTCGTATGTCCACTCTCTCATATGTCCTCTCTCTTTCGTATGTCCTCTCTCTCGTATGTCCTCTCTCTTTCGTATGTCCTCTCTCATGTATGTCCTCTCTCTCTCGTATGTCCTCTCTCTTTCGTATGTCCACTCTCTCATATGTCCTCTCTCTTTCGTATGTCCTCTCTCTCTTGTATGTCCTCTCTCTTTCGTATGTCCACTCTCTCATATGTCCTCTCTCTTTCGTATGTCCACTCTCTCATATGTCCTCTCTCTTTCGTATGTCCTCTCTCTCGTATGTCCTCTCTCTTTCGTATGTCCTCTCTCTCGTATGTCCTCTCTCTCTCGTATGTCCTCTCTCTTTCGTATGTCCACTCTCTCATATGTCCTCTCTCTTTCGTATGTCCTCTCTCTCTTGTATGTCCTCTCTCTTTCGCATGTCCACTCTCTCATATGTCCTCTCTCTTTCGTATGTCCACTCTCTCATATGTCCTCTCTCTTTCGTATGTCCTCTCTCTCGTATGTCCTCTCTCTTTCGTATGTCCTCTCTCTCGTATGTCCTCTCTCTCTCGTATGTCCTCTCTCTTTCGTATGTCCACTCTCTCATATGTCCTCTCTCTTTCGTATGTCCTCTCTCTCTTGTATGTCCTCTCTCTTTCGCATGTCCACTCTCTCATATGTCCTCTCTCTTTCGTATGTCCACTCTCTCATATGTCCTCTCTCTTTCGTATGTCCTCTCTCTCGTATGTCCTCTCTCTTTCGTATGTCCTCTCTCTCGTATGTCCTCTCTCTTTCGTATGTCCACTCTCTCATATGTCCTCTCTCTTTCGTATGTCCTCTCTCTTGTATGTCCTCTCTCATGTATGTCCTCTCTCTCTCGTATGTCCTCTCTCTTTCGTATGTCCACTCTCTCATATGTCCTCTCTCACGTATGTCCTCTCTCTCTCGTATGTCCTCTCTCTTTCGTATGTCCACTCTCTCATATGTCCTCTCTCTTTCGTATGTCCTCTCTCTCGTATGTCCTCTCTCTTTCGTATGTCCTCTCTCATGTATGTCCTCTCTCTCTCGTATGTCCTCTCTCTTTCGTATGTCCTCTCTCTCGCATGTCCTCTCTCTTTCGTATGTCCTCTCTCATGTATGTCCTCTCTCTCTCGTATGTCCTCTCTCTTTCGTATGTCCACTCTCTCATATGTCCTCTCTCTTTCGTATGTCCTCTCTCACGTATGTCCACTCTCTCATATGTCCTCTCTCTTTCGTATGTCCTCTCTCACGTATGTCCTCTCTCTCATATGTCCTCTCTCTCTCGTATGTCCTCTCTCTCGTATGTCCTCTCTCACGTATGTCCTCTCTCTCGCATGTCCTCTCTCTCTCCCTCTCACGTACGTCCTCTCTCTCGTATGTCCTCTCTCTCCTCTCTCTCTCCCTCTCTCGTATGTCCTCTCTCTCGTATGTCCTCTCTCTCCTCTCTCTCTCCCTCTCTCGTATGTCCTCTCTCACGTATGTCCTCTCTCTCGCATGTCCTCTCTCTCTCCCTCTCACGTACGTCCTCTCTCTCGTATGTCCTCTCTCTCCTCTCTCTCTCCCTCTCTCGTATGTCCTCTCTCACGTATGTCCTCTCTCTCGCATGTCCTCTCTCTCTCCCTCTCACGTATGTCCTCTCTCTCGTATGTCCTCTCTCTCCTCTCTCTATCCCTCTCTCTCGTATGTCCTCTCTCTCGTATGTCCGCTCTCACGTATGTCCTCTCTCTCGCATGTCCTCTCTCTCTCCCTCTCTCTCGTATGTCCTCTCTCACGTATGTCCTCTCTCATGTATGTCCTCTCTCTCTCGTATGTCCTCTCTCTTTCGTATGTCCACTCTCTCATATGTCCTCTCTCACGTATGTCCTCTCTCTCATATGTCCTCTCTCACGTATGTCCTCTCTCATGTATGTCCTCTCTCTCTCGTATGTCCTCTCTCTTTCGTATGTCCACTCTCTCATATGTCCTCTCTCACGTATGTCCTCTCTCTTGTATGTCCTCTCTCACGTATGTCCTCTCTCATGTATGTCCTCTCTCTCTCGTATGTCCTCTCTCTTTCGTATGTCCACTCTCTCATATGTCCTCTCTCACGTATGTCCTCTCTCTTGTATGTCCTCTCTCACGTATGTCCTCTCTCATGTATGTCCTCTCTCTCTCGTATGTCCTCTCTCTTTCGTATGTCCACTCTCTCATATGTCCTCTCTCTTTCGTATGTCCTCTCTCTCGTATGTCCTCTCTCTTTCGTATGTCCTCTCTCTCGTATGTCCTCTCTCTTTCGTATGTC
>NC_143045.1:36072500-36130000 GCF_057628025.1 Oncorhynchus mykiss
CTGTGTTCCTGTAAGACATGTTACCTGTAGGTCTGTTCTGATAGCAGGTGTAGCTCTCCACCTGGTCACTGATGAAACACAGTAAAAACACCCAAACGTGGAAGTTAGGGGACATCCGGTGGCGACCATTTCAAGAAAAATCAGAAGATAGATCAATTTGTAGGTCGAATCCTCTATCTCTGTCAATCCAGCTGCTGGTTCTGCAACCCTCTTGACTCCCGCCTCATTCCGTTGTCCAGCATTCTGAAGTTGGACACAACACGTATTAAACTGTTAGGGGGGAAGCGACTCAGAAAGAGAGTAACTGTCACGCCCTGACCATAGTTTACTTTGTATTTTCTATGTTTTGATTGGTCAGGGTGTGATCTGAGTGGGCATTCTATGTTACATGTCTAGTTTGTCTAGTTCTATGTTCGGCCTGATATGGTTCTCAATCAGAGGCAGGTGTTCGTCATTGTCTCTGATTGGGAACCATATTTAGGTAGCCTGGGTTTCACTGTGTGTTTGTGGGTGATTGTTCCTGTCTATGTGTTTTTCACCAGATAGGCTGTTTTAGGTTTTCGTTACGTTATTCACGTTCTTTATTTTGTAGTGTTTGCATTGATTCGTGTTTTACGTTTGTTCATTAAAACATGGATCGCAATCTACACGCTGCATTTTGGTCCGATCCTTGTTCTACCTCTTCATCAGAGGAGGAGATAGAAGAGAACCGTTACAGAATCACCCACCACCAACGGACCAAGCGGCGTGTCAACAGGCAGCAGCAGCAGCAAAAAGAGGAGTTACGTTGTAAGGATTTCTGGACATGGGAGGAAATCCTCGACGGGAGAGGACCCTGGGCTAAACCAGGGGAGTATAGCCGCACCAAGGTGCAGCCGAAGAAGGAACAGAGGCAGCAGGAGCAGCAGCAGCCGCAGTGGGAGAGAGCGTCATGGGAGTATGAATTAGATAATGGTGGACCATGGGCTCAACCGGGAGAATATCGCCGTCCCAAGGAAGAACTGGAGGCGGCGAAAGCTGAGAGGCGCAAATATGAGGAAGTAGCACGACGGAGCGGATGGAAGCCCGAGAGTAAGCCTCAAAAATTTCTTGGGGGGGGGCTAACAGGGAGTATGGCTACGCCAGGTCGCAGACCTGAGCCAACTCCCCCTGTTTATCGTGAGGAGCCAAGGAGGAGACCAGAACCGGTGTTGGAGGTAAGCGAAGCAGAGACTGTGAAGGAGTTAATGGAGAAATTGGAGGAGAGTGAAATGAGGGAGTTGCTGTGTTGGTGCTTTAAATATGATATTCGCCCGAAGGAGCGTGTCGGGGATTTATTGGCACCTGGGTCAGTGCTCTCTACTCGTCCTGAGGTGCGTGCTAGTCAGCTGGTGAAGACAGTGCCAGTCTCACGCACCAGGCCTCCTGTGTACCTCCCTAGCCTTGCATGTCCTGTGCCAACACCGCTCTCAAGATCTCCAGTACGCCTTCACGGTCTAACCCATCCTGTGCCACCTCCACACCCCAGCCCTCCGGTAGCAGCTCCCCGCACTAGGCTTCCTGTGCGTGTCCTCGGCCCAGTACCACCAGTGCCAGCACCACGCATCAGGCCTATAGTGCGCCTCGCCTGTCCAGCGCTGTCGGAGCCCTCCTCCTCTCCAGCGCTGTCGGAGTCTCCCGCCTGTTTAGCGCTGTTAGAGCTTTCCGCCTCTACAGCGTTGCCGGAGTCTCCCGCCTGTTCAGAACTGCCAGTTTGCAAAGAGCTGCCAGTTAGCATAGAGCTGCCAGTTAGCATAGAGCTGCCAGTTAGCATAGAGCTGCCAGTTAGCATAGAGCTGCCAGTTAGCAAGGAGCTGCCAGTCTGCATAGAGCTGCCAGTCTGCATGGAGCTGCCAGTCTGCAAGGAGCCGCCAGAGCTGCCAGTCTGCAGGATGCCGCCAAAGCTGCCAGTCAGCATGGAGCAGCCAGAGCTGCCAGTCAGCATGGAGCAGCCAGTCAGCATGGAGCAGCCAGAGCTGCCAGTCAGCATGGAGCAGCCAGTCAGCATGGAGCAGCCAGAGCTGCCAGTCATCATGGAGCAGCCAGTCAGCATGGAGCAGCCAGAGCTGCCAGTCGACCAGACTCTCCCAGATCTGCCAGTTGACCAGACTCTTCCAGATCTGCCAGTTGACCAGACTCTTCCAGATCTGCCAGTCGTCCAGACTCTTCCAGATCTGCCAGTCGTCCAGACTCTTCCAGATCTGCCAGTCGTCCAGACTCTTCCAGATCTGCCAGTCGTCCAGACTCTTCCAGATCTGCCAGTCGACCAGACTCTTCCAGATCTGCCAGTCGTCCAGATTCTCCCAGATCTGCCAGTCGACCAGATTCTCCCAGATCCGCCAGTCGACCAGATTCTCCCAGATCCGCCAGTCGACCAGATTCTCCCAGATCCGCCAGTCGACCAGATTCTCCCAGATCCGCCAGTCGACCAGATTCTCCCAGATCCGCCAGTCGACCAGATTCTCCCAGATCCGCCAGTCGACCAGATTCTTCCAGATCTGCTAGTCGACCAGGATCTGCTGAAACCGCCAGCCTGCCAGGTTCTGGTAGTTTCTTCTACCTGCCTGGGCTTCTTCTCAGTGCTGAGCTTCTTCTCAGTGCTGAGCTTCCTCTCAGTGCTGAGCTACCCATCTGTCCCGAGTTACCTCTGTCCCGAGCTGTCCCTCTGTCCCATGTTATCATTGTGGTGGGTAACCTATTTAGGGACGTTTAGGAGGGGGATTAAAACTGTCATGGAGTGGGGTCCACGTCCAGCGCCAGAGCCGCCACCGCGGACAGATGCCCACCCAGACCCTCCCCTATAGGTTCAGGTTTTGCGGCCGGAGTCCGCACCTTGGGGGGGGGGGTACTGTCACGCCCTGACCATAGTTTACTTTGTATTTTCTATGTTTTGATTGGTCAGGGTGTGATCTGAGTGGGCATTCTATGTTACATGTCTAGTTTGTCTAGTTCTATGTTCGGCCTGATATGGTTCTCAATCAGAGGCAGGTGTTCGTCATTGTCTCTGATTGGGAACCATATTTAGGTAGCCTGGGTTTCACTGTGTGTTTGTGGGTGATTGTTCCTGTCTATGTGTTTTTCACCAGATAGGCTGTTTTAGGTTTTCGTTACGTTATTCACGTTCTTTATTTTGTAGTGTTTGCATTGATTCGTGTTTTACGTTTGTTCATTAAAACATGGATCGCAATCTACACGCTGCATTTTGGTCCGATCCTTGTTCTACCTCTTCATCAGAGGAGGAGATAGAAGAGAACCGTTACAGTAACGTGGTTATAATGATGCTGTCTGGGGAACAATGACCTGGGAGTGTGTCTGGTTTCATTTGCTCACCATTTATTTCATTTGCGTCATTTAATGTTGACAACATACAAACTCACTAATTATCTAAGCAAAATATGTTTTGTGTATCAGCCTGGGTGGATGTATTAGCCTGGAAGGATTTATCAGCCTGGGTGGATGTATCAGCCTGGGTGGATTTATCAGCCTGGGTGCGATTTATCAGCCTGGGTGGATTTCTCGGCCTGGGTGTGTGTGCATATATCTCTCTCACCCTCCATCTCACTACCCACAGTATTCAGGTATCTCTTCATCTCACTACCCATATTATTCAGGTATCTCTCATCTCACTACCCATATTATTCAGGTATCTCTTCATCTCATTACCCATATTATTCAGGTATCTCTCCATCCTACTACCCATATTATTCAGGTATCTCTCCATCTCACTACCCATATTATTCAGGTATCTCTCATCTCACTACCCATATTATCCAGGTAACTCTCATCTCACTACCCATATTATCCAGGTAACTCTTCATCTCACTACCCATATTATTCAGGTATCTCTCCATCTCACTACCCATATTATTCAGGTATCTCTCCATCTCACTACCCATATTATTCAGGTATCTCTCCATCTCACTACCCATATTATTCAGGTATCTCTCCATCTCACTACCCATATTATTCAGGTATCTCTCCATCTCACTACCCATATTATTCAGGTATCTCTCCATCTCACTACCCATATTATTCAGGTATCTCTCCATCTCACTACCCATATTATTCAGGTATCTCTCCATCTCACTACCCATATTATTCAGGTATCTCTCCATCCTACTACCCATATTATTCAGGTATCTCTCATCTCACTACCCATATTATTCAGGTATCTCTTCATCTCACTACCCATATTATTCAGGTATCTCTCCATCTCACTACCCATATTATTCAGGTATCTCTCCATCTCACTACCCATATTATTCAGGTATCTCTTCATCTCACTACCCATATTATTCAGGTGCCTCTCCATTTCACTACCCATATTATTTTGGTGCGTGTGTGTGGTTGAGGATCTTAATAAGCCTGTAGCGTATACAGGAGCCGCCTGGGAAAAGCTGAGACATCATCTGGCCTCAGCTGGCCAATTATACATGAGAGGGAAGGATGGCATCGACAGGTTGGAAACAGCAGGTGTGCCCGTACACCTGCTCTTTTACCATCCCACCAGCCTAGTGCCCTTTTGGGTGGTGGTATATATATATATATATATAATTGTAAACAGTTTTTGTCTGTTGTTCTGAACCCACTGTCTCCAAGTCGTTGTGATATTGTCAAGTTGGCCATTTGCCTCTCCACAGCCGTACAAATAAATATTCCGAGATTTTCTTCCATGCCTAAAAAAAAGTCACCACAAAAACGAGCTGATTATCTGGATGTGTTTACGCGATGCAACTAATGCAGAGTATCAATAAAACATGTCACTTAGGCCCTAATGAACACAGTGGAACCTACAAAGTGCATCTCCGAATGGCTCAATACGTCATTATCCGAACAGGTCTGGACAGGGTTTATCTTTACGTACGGATGTTTACATACGTTGTCTTTCTACTATTTGAATCGTGTAAATAACCTTTGACATCGCTATCTTGTGATGTTTGAAGTTTTCTCAACTTCCAAATTTCAACACCACGCTAGCTTCCACCTCACCGCTGTTTGACTTCCCCACAGCCGGGTAACCTGGGCTTTCATAGGTGGACCTACTGAACATGTTGGGAGAATGTTCATGCTCTTGGTTTCATTCCCAATGATTTGTAAATGTGGATGAGACCTCGCTCATGCTTCCAGAAAGCAATGCACCTTTACCCATCAGTTTGGACTTCAACCTGCCGGGAGAACAACCTGCTGGGAGAACAACCTGTTTGGAGAACAACCTGCTGGGAGAACAACCTGCTGGGAGAACAACCTGCTGGGAGAACAACGTGCTGGGAGAACAACCTGCTGGGAGAACAACCTGCTGGGAGAACAACCTGCTGGGAGAACAACCTGCTGGGAGAACAACCTGCTGGGAGAACAACCTGCTGGGAGAACAACCTGCTGGGAGAACAACGTGCTGGGAGAACAACCTGCTGGGAGAACAACCTGCTGGGAGAACAACCTGCTGGGAGAACAACCTGCTGGGAGAACAACCTGCTGGGAAAACAACCTGCTGGGAGAACAACCTGCTGGGAGAACAACCTGCTGGGAGAACAACCTGCTGGGAGAACAACCTGCTGGGAGAACAACCTGCTGAGAGAACAACCTGCTGGGAGAACAACCTGCTGAGAGAACAACCTGCTGGGAGAACAACCTGTTTGGAGAACAACCTGCTGGGAGAACAACCTGCTGGGAGAACAACCTGCTGGGAGAACAACCTGCTGGGAGAACAACCTGCTGGGAGAACAACCTGCTGAGAGAACAACCTGCTGGGAGAACAACCTGCTGAGAGAACAACCTGCTGGGAGAACAACCTGTTTGGAGAACAACCTGCTGGGAGAACAACCTGCTGGGAGAACAACCTGCTGGGAGAACAACGTGCTGGGAGAACAACCTGCTGGGAGAACAACCTGCTGGGAGAACAACCTGCTGGGAGAACAACGTGCTGGGAGAACAACCTGCTGGGAGAACAACCTGCTGGGAGAACAACCTGCTGGGAGAACAACCTGCTGGGAGAACAACCTGCTGGGAGAACAACCTGTTTGGTTTTCTCCAAATCATTGATTAGTTATACGTCACGATCGTTATAAGGAGTGGACCAAGATGCAGCGGTCTGTTTCCATCCTTTTATTGGGAAACTCAAAGAAGAAAACAATAAAGTGAAAAAACAAAGCATGGTCTGTGGACCGTCGATGGAGGCTCTGGACTGTGGACCGTCGCTGGAGGCTCTGGACTGCAGACCGTTGCTGGAGGCTCTGGACTGTGGATCGTTGCTGGAGGCTCTGAACTGTGGATCGTCTCAGGAGGTTCCGGAATGTGGACCGTCTCAGGAGGTTCCGGACTGTGGACCGTCTCAGGAGGTTCCGGACTGTGGACCGTCTCAGGAGGTTCCGGACTGTGGACCGTCTCAGGAGGTTCCGGTCTGTGGACCGTCTCAGGAGGTTCCGGACTGTGGACCGTCTCAGGAGGTTCCGGACTGTGGATCGTCTCAGGAGGTTCCGGACTGTGGATCGTCTCAGGAGGTTCCGGACTGTGGACCGTCTCAGGAGGTTCCGGACTGTGGACCGTCTCAGGAGGTTCCGGTCTGTGGACCGTCTCAGGAGGTTCCTGGACTGTGGACCGTCTCAGGAGGTTCCGGACTGTGGACCGTCTCAGGAGGTTCCGGACTGTGGATCGTCTCAGGAGGTTCCGGACTGTGGACCGTCTCAGGAGGTTCCGGACTGTGGATCGTCTCAGGAGGTTCCGGACTGTGGATCGTCTCAGGAGGTTCCGGACTGTGGACCGTCTCAGGAGGTTCCGGTCTGTGGACCGTCTCAGCAGGTTCCGGACTGTGGATCGTCTCAGGAGGTTCCGGACTGTGGATCGTCTCAGGAGGTTCAGGACTGTGGATCGTCTCAGGAGGTTCCGGTCTGTGGACCGTCTCAGGAGGTTCCGGTCTGTGGATAGTCTCAGGAGGTTCCGGACTGTGGATCGTCTCAGGAGGTTCCGGACTGTGGACCGTCTCAGGAGGTTCCGGACTGTGGACCGTCTCAGGAGGTTCCGGACTGTGGACCGTCTCAGGAGGTTCCGGACTGTGGATCGTCTCAGGAGGTTCCGGACTGTGGATCGTCTCAGGAGGTTCCGGACTGTGGATCGTCTCAGGAGGTTCCGGACTGTGGATCGTCTCAGGAGGTTCCGGACTGTGGACCGTCTCAGGAGGTTCCGGACTGTGGACCGTCTCAGGAGGTTCCGGACTGTGGACCGTCTCAGGAGGTTCCGGACTGTGGACCGTCTCAGGAGGTTCCGGACTGTGGATCGTCTCAGGAGGTTCCGGACTGTGGACCGTCTCAGGAGGTTCCGGACTGTGGACCGTCTCAGGAGGTTCCGGACTGTGGACCATCGTTGGAGGTTATATATTCACCTAGATAACCCACCCATAGTCACACCCCGACCTAACCAACATAGAGAATGAAAACCTCTCTATGGTCAGGGCGTAACATAATTCAGCAACAAAGTCTCGTTCACTTGGAGAGTTGATAGATTGAGATACTACAGAATATATTACAGAATATAAACCAAAGTAGAAATGTATTGGGCATGTATGGGATGGACTAGCATGGAGTCACATCAGAAGAGAGCAGGGCGTGACAAGTGTATGTCAAGGTATAAAGTAGTTTAAACTAGTGTTCCCCTGTACCTTTAGATCAAGGTATAATGTGGAGGTCTAATATTCCCCTGTAAGGTCTTAGCAACCATTTCACAATAAAGTCTACACCTGTTGTATTCGGTGCAAATCAATAAAATGTGATTTGACTTAAGAAATAGCTGTTGCAGAGAGAGAGAGCTTACAGAGAGGGAGAGTGGATGGAGCGAGAGAGAAGATGAGAGAGCTGATGGAGAGAGATAGCGAGAGAGCTGATGGAGAGAGATAGATGATGGAGAAAAGAGCTGATGGAGAGAGAGAGCTGAAGGTAAGAGAGATGATGGAGAGAAAGCTGATGTAGAGTGAGCTGATGGATAGAGAGAACTAATGGAGAGAGAGAGCTCATGGAGAGCGGTAGATGGAGAGAGAGAAGCTGAAGAGAGAGAACTAACAAAGAGTGAGTCGATGGTGAGGGAGAGAGAGCTGATGAAGGGAGAGAAATAATGGAGGGAGGGACATGATGGAGAGAGAGAGAGATGATGGAGAGTGAGAGATATATTGGAGAGTGAGAGATCTTGGAGAGAGAAAGCTGATGACGAGAGAGAGATGATGAGACAGGAGCTGATGGAGAGAGAGAGATGATGGAGAGTGAGAGAACTAATGGACAGAGAGAGCAGATGGAGCGAGAGAGTGCTGATGGAGAGAGAGAGAGCCAAATGAGAGAGAGAGCTGATGGAGAGAGAGAGATCTGATGGAGAGAGAGATGATGGAGAGAGAGATGATGGAGGAGATAGTTGATGGAGAGGTGAGCTGATGGAGAGAGAGAGATGGAGAGAGAAAGCTGATGGAGAGAGAAAGCTGATGGAGGGAGAGAACTGATGGAGGAGAGAGTTGGAGAGAAATAGGAGATGGAGGAAAGATTTGATGGAGAGAAAGAGTTGATGGTGAGCGATAGATGGATAGAGAGAGCTGATGGAGAGAGAGAGCTGATGGAGAGAAAGAGAGCTGATGGAGAGAGCTGATGGAGAGCGATAGATAGAGAGTGATAGATGATGGAGAGAAAGGGCTGATGGCGAGAGTTCTGATGGAGAGTGATAGATGGAGAGAGATAACCAATGGAGAGAGAGAGAGAGAGAGATCTGTGTGAGAGAGAACTTTGTCTTTCCAGGGAGCTCAATATAATTGTTGTGTTCCGTGTTTAGCCAGTTGACCTGGCGCACAGTTTGCTTTGATCAATATTCCTAGTCCTGTATCTGAACTCATAAGAGCCGAGTGGAGAAAGGGCTTAGTGTAGGAAAATGAATAATAGAATGTGTGTGTGTTTTGTGATGTGCTGTGAAGGAGACAGGCTTGGCACCAAAGACCAAAAGTGTTAATTACTTATTGATTCAATTTAGCTGATGACTCCTAAAAAGGACGAGGGTGACTGAAGCCAGAAAAGAGACAGGGTCTCTCTCTCTCTCCCTCTCTCTCTCTGTCTCTCTCTCGCTCTCTCTCTCTCTCTCAAAGGTGTTTGATCTTCACAGGTTGCCCTTTTCTTGTGGCAACAGGTCACATATCTTGATGCTGTGATGGCACAATGTGGTATTTCACCCAATAGATATGGATATGTAATCCGAGGGAAATATGTGTCTCTAATATGGTCATACATTTGTCAGGAGGTTAGGAAGTGTAGCTCAGTTTCAACCTCATTTTGTGGGCAGTGTGCACATAGCCTGTCTTCTCTTGAGAGCCAGGTCTGCCTTCGGCGGCCTTTGTCAATAGCAAGGCTATGCTCACTGAGTTTGTACATAGTCAAAGCTTTCCTTAAGTTTGGGTCAGTCACAGTGGTCAGGTATTCTGCCACTGTGTACTCTCTGTTTAGAGCCAAAAAGCATTCTAGTTTTCTCCGTTTTTTTGATAATCCTTTCCAATGTGTCAAGTAATTATCTTTTTGTTTTCTTGTGATTTGGTTGAGTCTAATTGTGTTGTTGTCCTCGGACTCTGTGGGGTCTGTTTGTGTTTGTGAACAGAGCCCCAGGACCAGCTTGCTTAGGGGACTCTTCTCCAGGTTCATCTCTCTGTAGGTGATGGCTTTGTTATGGAAGATTTGGGAATCGCTTCCTTGTAGGTGGTTGGAGAATTGACGGTTCTTCTCTGGATTTTGATCATTAGTGGGTATCGGCCAGTTCTGCTCTGCATGCATTATTTGGTGTTTTACGTTGTACACAGAGAATATTTTGGCAGAATTCTGCTTAGGCCGAGGTATGTATAGTTTTTTTGTGTGCTCTAGGTCAACAGTGTCTAGATGGAATTTGTAGTTGTGGTCCTGGCGACTGGACCTTTTTTGGAACACCATTATTTTTGTCTTACTGAGATTTACTGTCAGGACCCAGGTCTGACAGAATGTGTATATCCTAAAGGCATGACATGTTTTCTATGCTAGCACAAAACTGTCTTCCTGCTTTCTGACACTGTTTTCCTAGGAATACCCTGAAGCTGACACTGTTTCCTGGGAATACCCTGAAGCTGACACAGTTTCCTAGGAATACCCTGAAGCTGTCATTGTTTTCCTGGGAATACCCTGAAGCTGACACTTTACTAGGAATACCCTGAAGCTGACACTGTTTCCTGGGAATACCCTGAAGCTGACACTGTTTCCTAGGAATACCCTGAAGCTGTTATTGTTTTCCTGGGAATACCCTGAAGCTGACACTGTTTACTAGGAATACCCTGAAGCTGTCACTGTTTTCCTAGGAATACCCTGAAGCTGACACTGTTTCCTAGGAATACCCTGAAGCTGACACTGTTTCCTAGGAATACCCTGAAGCTGACATTCAGTTTACAGGAACACCTACTGTAGGTCGAAAGATCAATGTATGTTCCTTCGATAATTGTTTCTGTCATTCATCCTCCTTTCCCACACCTCTGTGCTCTCTCTCCCTCTCCATGTGTCGTTGTTCACAGACATATAACTTTTCAGTCAATCTCATCGCTGACATCTCCCTAACTGTGTATTTACGTCTGATTCATTATTTTAATGGCACCACAAATCCTCACGTCAAGATTGTGAGTGTGTGTAGTGTAGTTGTGTGTATGTGTTTGTGTGTGTTTACAGGTGTATGTGTGATGAATGACATTAATGACACCAGCCATCTTCAGCTCCCAGCAATGCAGCTCATATTTTATTTAGACTAGAGGGGAGGAGAAGGAGGAGGGAGAATGACGGAGGGAGGAAGGAGAAGGAAGGAGGGAGAGGTAGAGGAGGAGAATCAGCATTCTCTTTCTTTTCAAACACACAGTCACACACACACAGTCACACACACCCACACATATAATAGACTGGCCAGTCAACCGGAGTGGTTCTACAGTTAAAGAGCTCCTATGTCTCTGGCCTCCTGAATCATTGATGAAAGGAGAGCAACACGGGAAATGTTCTGGCCGAGCTCCCCTGTTTCACAAATAAACACACAGAGAGGGGCCATGTTGCTAAAACGTTCTCATCGTCTCAATAGACAGAGAGGTTATGTTATTTAAACGTTTTCATTACTCTGGACTAGAGGCCACAGACAGGGCAGGATGTACAGTATTTGAGTGGGGTTGTTAGTCGGCTAGAGGCCACAGACTGGGCAGGATGTACAGTATTTGAGTGGGGTTGTTAGTCGGCTAGAGGCCACAGACTGGGCAGGATGTACAGTATTTGAGTGGGGTTGTTAGTCGGCTAGAGGCCACAGACAGGGCAGGATGTACAGTATTTGAGTGGGGTTGTTAGTCGGCTAGAGGCCACAGACAGGGCAGGATGTACAGTATTTGAGTGGGGTTGTTAGTCGGCTAGAGGCCACAGACAGGGCAGGATGTACAGTATTTGAGTGGGGTTGTTAGTCGGCTAGAGGCCACAGACAGGGCAGGATGTGATCAACTGGTGTTGCTAGTTGGTGTCACAGTGAGACAGAACAATTACTAACACTACTACACCATCAAATCAAAGTTAATTTTATTTGTCACATGCTTTTGTAAACAGGTGTTTACTAACAGTGAAATGCTTATTCACAGGCCCTTCCCAAAAATACGGAGAGAAAAAAATAGTGGAAAGATAATAACACAAGGAATAAATACACAATGAGCAACGATAACTTGGCTTTACACGTGGGGAATCAGTACCAAGTCAAAGTACAGGGGTACGGGGTAATTGAGGTAGATATGTTCGTATAGGCAGGGATAAAGTGACTAGGCAACTGTAACGCTCGTCTTCCTCCTCTTCTGAGGAGGAGTAGCAAGGATCGGAGGACCAATGCGCAGCGTGGTACGTGTTCATGATGAATTTATTAAACACAGACCACGAAAACAAAAATAACAGAGAGAATGACACGAAACAGTCCTGTCTGGTGACATACACAAAGACAGAAAACAATCGGCCATGAAACACAGATGGGAAAAGGCTACCTAAGTATGATTCTCAATCAGAGACAACTAACGACACCTGCCTCTGATTGAGAACCATACGAGGCCAAACACAAAACACAACATGTTGTGGTGCCATATTCTTTCGATTTATTAATAATGGATTTAATGATGCTCCGTGGGATGATTTATAACTCAACCCTGATCTGTACTTCTCCACAACTTTGTCCCTGACCTGTTTGGCAAGCTCCTTGGTCTTCATGGTGTCCCTTGGTCTTCATGGTGTCGCTTGCTTGGTGGTGTCGCTTGCTTGGTGGTGTCGCTTGCTTGGTGGTGTCGCTTGCTTGGTGGTGTCGCTTGCTTGGTGGTACCGCTTGCTTAGTGGTGTTGCAGACTCTGGGGCCTTTCAGAACAGGTATATATATACTGAGATCATGTGACAGATCATGTGACACTTAGATTGCACACAGGTGGACGTTATTTAACTAATCATGTGACTTCTGAAGGTAACTGGTTGCACCAACAAAGAGGTGGATACATATGCAAGCAACACTTTTCTGGGGGGGTTTTCAGAATTCTTTGAAACAAGTATTATTTTTCATTTCACTTCACCAATTTGGACTGTTTTGTGTATGTCCATTACATGAAATAAAAATAAAAAATTAAGTTAAATTACAGGTTGTAATGCAACAAAATAGTAAAAATGATAAGGGGGGTGAATACTCTTGCAATGCACTGTACCTACATAGTACATTAAGTAGGTTACTTGAAGGCTACAGTGTATGCAGTTTATTGGGCTATAGTTGAAATACGTTTTGATGAACTCCACATGGTGGGGAAAGTGCACGGTATGATCTGGATGCTCCTTTCCGGTGACATGATGATCGATGCTTGACTGCCGTTTGACAAATACAAATATTCTTGCTACTATCCATAATAATCTCCTCATTTAGTGGTCACCAACCTTTTCTGAGTCAAGGTCACTTTCTTAATCAAAATGCATGCAGAGATCTACCGCTCTAGTTTTTTATTAACATGACTTACATAATGTAAGCCTATGCATCATTAACCAATTAAAAACAGTTCTGTAGCAATGAGGTTTGTACAGTAAGCTATAGGCCCAATACATATTGGCTTTGATTGAATTTACCTGCCATTGCATTGTTGTTCGGGCCATTTAAAAAATATTTTTTTTTCAGAATTTGAAGTAGGCTATACAATCATACCGGTAATAGATCTATTGTTGTGTTACTTGTGAGGCACAGCTGAGTGAGCATACGTTTAAATCATTCGGTATTTATTTTACTGGGCTGATGGTGCCTGCATCTGATGGTCAGTCTCTCAGCATCCCTCCGCTCTCCCTTTCCTCCACCGACACTGACCATAAAGGGACACTGTCTACCAGCGGATGGCGAAACTCGAATTATTTCTGCCTCATGCACAAATTCATGTTGTTACTCCTATGAACAGAGAAAGTGAAATATTCCATGGTATTAAAAAAGACCCAAGCCACTCATAATAATAATAACAACACAAGCCTATAGACACAATTTCCACCTCATTCATTACTGCTGCAGTGCTTGTTGTAGCGCTGAGTGGAAATAGGAAGAACGCGCATTTTATGGGTTATAAAAGAGTTGAATACAAAGTGTTGACAGTGCTGAGTAAGAACGTAAACATAAACTCATAAAAACAGCAGCTCTTTGCTGTGTTCGTTGACAGTCTCTCTCTAGTCATGGTTT
Organism: Oncorhynchus mykiss; assembly: GCF_057628025.1. Lineage (NCBI taxonomy): Eukaryota > Metazoa > Chordata > Actinopteri > Salmoniformes > Salmonidae > Oncorhynchus > Oncorhynchus mykiss. Next base: position 36,086,238 of record NC_143045.1, read on the forward strand.
TAAACGTTTTAAAATCTCACAGTATCAATGTTGCTGTAGATTTATGTTATGCCTGCTACATTACTGCAGACTGATTGGCCAGCTGTGGCATAGTGCACTTGATTTCCTCTCCAGGGCTACCTGGAAGTCAAAGTTTGTACCTTCAGACACAATAAATGGCAACAGTTTGCCTATCCGGCGTGCAGGGCAGCTGAATTGGTTGCACCTACCACCAACAGCCCCAGACTTTATCGTTGGGTTTTTACAGAAATGTTTGGCGATCGACTTGAAATGCCTCGACTGGTTAGCGACCACTGATTGTGACAAAACTATCGGAAGAGTTGAAAGTGCGATGGAAACACACTGAACGTTACATTTTTATTTGGTACCTGAAAAGTTATGTGAACATGTAAATGTTGTGTCCCTTACGTCATCACACACTGGTTATTAATCTGCAACACGTCTGTTTAGTGGAAACACACCACCGGAGGGAGAAATTGCAAATTTTCTGTTAATGCATATTTTACAATATTTGTTGGGAAATATTTCACCAATTGGATTGAAATCTAGCTAGTTTTCGTCATTAATTCAGTCATTATTACACAAACCACAGCCCTAATATAAACCACGTTGAATTAAAACCTACACTTTCTTTGTTTTGTTCCTGTAACCACACGGAATTAACCCTGTAACCACGCAGAATGAATGTCAAAAAGAGTACATCACTGAAGGCAGCAGCCCTAACCACTAGACCAGGCCATGATTGAACCTCAAGTTTTGCATTCGCATAGACTTGACACTTGTACGTCGTCGCCTGGTACAGACCAGTATTGATCTTGTGTTATTAAGCTATACAAAACAGTGGTTGTTGATGTGTATGGCTGAACTTCAGATACATCTTTGCACAATTGAATGTTGCAGTCATATAACCAAGGCCTTATCGTTTGAGCGAGCGAGCCGGATAGCAAGCCCTGAAACCAATGACTCAAACGCCCCAACATGGAAAGAAAGAGAACTGTTCTTTTTCAGGGACACACGAGGCTCATTTAAATTTCCCAATGCAGCAGGAAAATTCTCTGCGACAAAATAGTGATCAAGTTAAGATCCAACATCTGTAGCCATGTGACCAGTTCCCCAGGTGTGTGGCAGTCAGATCACCAGCTGGTTCAGATCACTGCCTGGTTCAGATCATCGCCAGTTTCAGTGACTCAAACATCACTAGCCGACCCAGCGTTTAGGCAGACATCAATAATTAAGAACTGATTTGCAGCCCAATTTTCCCACATGTCATTTAGTCAGCTTGGGAATCCCTCTGCCATCACTGGCTTTAAACGTAGCCCCGGATGTGTGTTCATGTGTGTATGGACAATTGTGTGTGTGTGTGTGTGTGTGTAAGAGTGTGTAAGACAGGTCAAGGCCATGCTATATATCCAAGCTGATCACTAGAAATATACTTGGATTTTGGACGTTTGAAAAGGTCTTGAGAACGTCGATATGTAATATAAAAACAATTTCCTATCCCTGGCTCCGGCTCATGATACTCAGAGGCGAAGCGTGCTGCTCTGACATCTGACTACTGGTCCACCGCAGTTCACAATGCTCTGGCAAGCCGGGAGATGATGATGACTTGGTGACAGAAACAGTGTGTTCTTTTTTACTGTTTTATGTTAAGCCCTTGCCCAAACCGCAGCCATAATGCAGTGAATTTCAGAGTGAAACTATGAGATCTTGTTACAGGCGATATATCCCCCTAACCCGACACATTGCGTAATGCGCTTAAGATGGTTATCACTGATGAATAATGGCAACATTAGGATAATTTATCCTTTAGCTCAGACCAGCAGCGGAACATGACTTAGGGTTGTAACAACACACACACACACACACACACACACACACACTGAAAATGAGGTGTGTCCTCCTCAGATGGATTTAGTAGGAGGGAGTCGATATCAGTCTGTAGTTTCTAGACCGCCTGCTGTGAGTGTGTCTGTTTGTTTGTGATCAATCGTGTGTGTGTGTGTGTGTGTTCATGTGTGTGTGTGCAGCCACATGATTTAAGTTAGCGTGTAGTTTATAGCCCTTGATTTACATGGCACTAGGATGCATGGCTCTGTGCACATCAAACATATCTCATGTAACCATGGTTAGGGTTAGACTTCATGGCTGAGGTTAGTAGGCACAGCCATGACTTCATCACAGTGCTATGCTTTAACCATTTGTGTAGGGTGGCGGGTAGCCTAGCAGTTAACGCATTGGGCCAGTAACCGACAGGTTTGTTAGTTCGAATCCCTGAGCCGACAAGGTGAAAATACTGCCGATGTGCCCTTGAGCAATATCTCCAGGGATGCAGTTGATAATGACTGTGACCTGTCTCTGAGGGAGTTGGCATATGCAAAAAAACACATTATTTTTTATTTACGTTTCACAGAACACAACAGTTTGATAACTGGCTCCAAAATAAACCCAGCAGGGAGGTGTTTGGCTGCATCTCTGCCACTCAGAACTGTTCATTTCATTCCTGATCATATTTGAAGCTTTCAGACCACTTTCATTTCCACAGAGAGAATTTGCAGAACGTGATTACTAAGAGCACCAGAATTATTAAATTAACTCCCCTGGAGGAACAAAAAACACATTCAAAGCAATTCAGTCACAATGTAAAAAATATGACTTTATCTGCTGCAGCTCGTGTTACCTAAAAGTTACACATTGGAGAACAGTGCTATCACCAGTAAAACATGTCAGAGGCATTAAACCAGCCTCGTTAAAGAACACAACTCATTACATTGCCCATTATTCCAACAAAACAGAACAGGGAACATTTCCTCATTTCAAAAACAGCAGCTTCCTTTTTCTATCTCTATCTCCCAGAATGCCTAGCGTGGTCCTGTCTTGCTCTGGCACATGTGCAGGGAGAGATAAAGCAGACTGTTCTGGTCAGGCTATTTAACAGACCTTAATGACATTCATTCATTTAGTCTCATTTTAAAATTCATCTGAAGAGAGGGGAATAACGTCACCATACAGATGGGGTGTAAGAGGGGAAGGACTCTAGCTGGGGATTTTAAAGTTTGGGGTCAGGGACACTAGCTGGGGCTTTTAAAGTTTGGGGTCAGGGACACTAGCTGGGGCTTTTAAAGTTTGGGGTCAGGGACACTAGCTGGGGCTTTTAAAGTTTGGGGTCAGGGACACTAGCTTGGGCTTTTAAAGTTTGGGGACAGGGACACTAGCTGCATATTTTAAAGTTTGGGGTCAGGGACTCTAGATGGGGCTTTTGTAGCCTGGGGTCAGGGACTCTACATGGGGCTTTTGTAGCCTGGGGTCAGGGACTCTACATGGGGCTTTTGTAGCCTGGGGTCAGGGACTCTAGATGGGGCTTTGTAGTTTGGGGTCAGGGACTCTAGATGGGGCTTTTGTAACTTGGGGTCAGGGACGGAAAACCGATAGCAGAAGGATGATGCAGGGATAGAACTTAACCATGCTCACTGAAAGGATCTGAAAGGAAAAAGAACCACTGTGGAATCCAGACTAAAGTTAATCACCATGAAGCTAGACAGACCCTTTTGTTGATTAGCTATGTGGCCAATGCTAGTTTTATAGTAATGCTACCAGTTCTGCTGGATCATAGTGACAGACAACACGGTAGTAGTAGACATATCCTCTATTAACCTACCTAGAGAGAGTTTTGATATCTTTGCTCTGTGGGGTATAACAGTGGTAAGAAGTCCTTTATGATTATGAACCAGTGGACAGAGACATGGTGCCGTCTCGTCCCAGGAAACTCTGTCATCTGACTTTTGCCTTAAACCCACGATGAGAACAGGGTCTCACAATACGACACAGACCCAAACACCAAATCCTCCCAAATCCTAAACCCCTGACAATCCCTACACAGATGACAGACAGTGAGGTAAACCACATGGGAGAACCCTAAACCTCAGCGCTCTACTCACAACACTCACTTCCTTGGCGAATACATTCCTCTGAGAAGATTATATTACATATCCTCCCAGCATTAGTAAAACAGTGGGTATTGTGGGATAACTCTTTTAGATGGATGGTGTCATTACCATGTGATGGACGACCATGTGATGGACGACCATGTGATGGACGAACATGTGATGAATGACCATGTGATGAATGACCATGTGATGGACGAACATGTGATGGATAACCATGTGATGGACAAACATGTGATGAACTCCCATGTGATGGACGAACATGTGATGGATAACCATGTGATGGACAAACATGTGATGAACTCCCATGTGATGGACGAACATGTGATGGATAACCATGTGATGGACAAACATGTGATGAACTCCCATGTGATGGATGACCATGTGATGGATGACCATGTGATGGACGAACATGTGATGAACTCCCATGTGATGGACGAACATGTGATGAACTCCCATGTGATGAATGACCATGTGATGGACGACCATGTGATGGATGACCATGTGATGGACGAACATGTGATGAATGACCATGTGATGAACTCCCATGTGATGAACTCCCATGTGATGGACGACCATGTGATGAACTCCCATGTGATGATGACCATGTGATGGATGACCATGTGATGGACGAACATGTGATGAACTCCCATGTGATGGATGAACATGTGATGGACGACCATGTGATGAATGACCATGTGATGAACTCCCATGTGATGGATGACCATGTGATGGACGACCATGTGATGAATGACCATGTGATGGACGACCATGTGATGGACGACCATGTGATGGACGACCATGTGATGGACGACCATGTGATGAATGACCATGTGATGGACGACCATGTGATGAATGACCATGTAATGAATGACCATGTGATGGACGACCATGTGATGGACGACCATGTGATGGACGACCATGTGATGGACGACCATGTGATGAACTCCCATGTGATGGACGACCATGTGATGGACGACCATGTGATGAACTCCCATGTGATGAATGACCATGTGATGAACGACCATGTGATGGACGACCAAGTAAAAGTCACAATGTGGCTATTATAACCAGGGCTGCATACACACACACACACACACACACACACACACACACACACACACACACACACCTTTATGACTAATAGCCTGGCCTTCTAAATGAACAGAGGTGAGTTCAGACCAGCCTTGGTTAAAATGCACACAGAGTTCAATTGATACAGAATCAATAACAACTATTGATCTGCTTCAACTTTTAACCCTTTGGTACATGGCTTTAATTGGAGTGACATAACATTAGTTTAGAAAAGCAGATTTGAATCAGTGTAAGAACTGTAAATAGTGAGAATGTACCCTCCATCCTCTTCTCTCACCCTTCATCCTCTCCCCATCCCCTTCACTCTCCACCCTTCGTCCTCTCCTCCACCTTCTTCTTCTTCTCCCCTGAGGAGCGATCGATGTGAGTTGGAGAAGAGATTTGCTTAGCAACACAGGTCTGCTTGTAATCCCATAATAATCCCACTCCCAGACACACTTCACACACTGTTAAACCTCAAAACACACACACACACACACACACACACACACACACAAACACCTGGCGGCCATTAAATTGTGTTATATTGGAGCCCATCGATCCATTGCACTTCCTGTAGACTTCATGACTCTCGTTCCAAAACACGGTAATGCCTCCTGAATTACCGTAGTAAACAATGACAAAGTGTTTCCACTGATAAACACAGAATGCAAGTCTCAAAAGACACACACACGCACACACACACACACACACACACACACACACACACACACACACACACACACAGCCTTTATAACTTTCAGATAGTAAGCAATGACTCATTGAGGACGATGTACAGCAATTAGTTCATGCTCCATTTACTGTAAGGGTGGTTGGTGGAAAGCCATTAATCATAGTGTATCTGTGATAATATGGTTATGTGTTTACTGTCTTCACCGTCTATATATAGTGGAGTCTTCCTCATGAGGGTGGAGGGTAAAGCAGCACTCAACACTAGATTACTGCTGCTGAGTAGCACCGAGTACGGAGAGAAGGGATAAAGAGGGAGGGAAGAGAGGCAGAGAGAGAGAGATGGTGGGGGGGGAATATGGAGAGACACGGAGAGAAAAGAGGGAGGGTGAAAGAGGAGAGAGACTGAGGAGGAGGAATAACAGATATACAACCATTGACTGACAATGTTTTCTTAATGCCCATAGTTGTAAATAAAATATTATCTCAGTGAAAAGCCATACCTCCACAAAATGAAAGGTGAAAAGGTGTTTAATGAAGTTGTTGCCACATTCACTCTGGTCTAAGATCACTTAGGACGGGATTCAATCAGGCACCTTCCCCCTGTGTCCCAGTATTCTCAGACCCCAGTAGCAATTCTCCACTGTTGCAGCTGTTCCTACAAATCGAGATCCTTGAAGTTCAGCAATCCCCCTATTCCCTGCTCTCAAACCTCATAAAGGCCTTTTTAAGTCTCTGTGTGTGAGTGTGTGTGTGTGTGTATGTCAGTGTGTGTGTGTGCGTGCGTGTGTGTGTGTGTGTGTGTGTGTGTGTGTGTATGTCAGTGTGTGTGTGTGTGTGTGTGTGTGTGTGTGTGTGCGTGTGTGTGTGTGCGTGTGTGTACGGGTTTACAGACCCATGCGACTCACCAGGAGAAATAAAAACAAATGAAATATAAAAAAGAGTAACAGAATGATATAAATGTCGAAATGGTGTCACCTGGGGAACGCTGGTAGAGGAGACCAAACACAACACAGAGCATTCTGAGCCCAGCCTTCCGGAATAATGAGACAATGTGGGAACCCGATTCATACCTCCAAACTCCCGGAATACACAGGGAAACAGGGCTTTATCAAATCTCCTTTTCTTTCTCTTTCGCTCTCTTTCTGTGTGAAGAAGAGGTTTATTGGAAAACACGGTGTATCAGTTTGAGACCCAGAGGAGAGAGAGAACAGGGACAATGGAGCTTGGCTAAATCTCCAACGTAGGCCTTTACTAAGGCAACTCATTACACTGTTTGGTCTGCATGTCGTTCCAAATGGTTCATTAATAAATAGGAACATAGTGATCATGACTAGGGCTGTTATGGTGATCGAATTCGAATTCAACGTGACTGTTTAGTCATGGTAACTAAGCTTCTCCAAGCTCTCCAAGATCTGACGCTGCTGATGGTCATTAGCAGGCTGTATCACATCCGGCCGTGATTGGGAGTCCCTTAGGGCGGCGAATTTGTTCTTAACTGACTTTCCTAGTTAAATGAAGGTTAAATCAAATATATAAAAAGTAGCCTACCAAACTTGCTAACTACCCGCTACTCAGCACTCTATTGTCCCTCTAATCACTCTGACACAAATGCAAATGTGATCGAAAATCAAATCAACCACTTCATGAGAGCCCATGAGCTCATGTTACATAACATTTCTATATGCTATGTAATTACGTGAGAAAACTGAGTTTTGATGGCCTCTTAAAAAGAGGAGGATCATATCAGCTTTCTATAGGCTAGTTCTACTATATTATTTCTCAACTTTCCTAATATTAAGCATATTGGAGTATATCAGGAGTATATCCTACCTGGATGGCATGAAAATGAACCACAGGAAACGCATCCTCCATTTGTATTTAAGTGCATATAGATTTATTTTTTTTAAATGCCCTGCCCCTGTTCCGAGACAGGTGCATGATAATGGTCCATTTTAAATTAAAACTAATTTCAGACATATGTTATTTAGTATACTGCTTGTGAAGACAAGATTAAATTAAATAGTTTTACGGGTGGCAATATTAGCCTTTCACTTGAATGACGTGAATGATACCTCATGTAGCCCAGCCCATAGGCCTATATGCTTTGATAAGGTTTGATAAGGTCACAACTAAAGTGGCCAAATTACTTACGGTTTACAACAGGTATAGAGCCTAACTGGCATACGTAGGCAGTGCTTGAGTTTCAAGTTTGGGGACGATCATTTTCACCATAAAAATACACCTTTATAATAAAGCATTACATGCATAATCACATTTGTGGTCACTTTTGAGAGTGATATTTTCCTGCTAATCGATTGCACTTTAGAACATTCACACTTATTGCTTACTGCCGTGTGTGCATTGCTGCGCTTATAATGTGAAGAAATAACCTAATAGTTTATCAACATTTTCAGCTAAACGTTCTGATCTGTTCCATCAGCCTCGTTGCTTTTAAACATTTTTTTTTAGATGCGAGTGGTTGAATTAATTAGGGATATTTTGCATCCCACAAGTGTCCCAGAGTATGTTGATAATATTTATTTCTCGCACTGAAGGACACATTGACCAATAGAATAGGTCAACTTTTGTACCATGGGGATAGTAGATTGACATAGGTTAGTGCTTTTGCTGTTCGTTAGGCCGACTCATCTTATTGGCTGATGAAAAGTACATGTGGACAGTTCTTCTAACATCAACATGCCGAATTCGGAATTTGATAAGAAGGCCTCGTGCAGTTTCGTCCACAATGTGTCTGTCTTCTCTTTTAGCCTACTTCAGAGCTGAGATGCCTGTGAGAAGGACCCGATCTGAGGCAGCCATGTGAGTGAGAGGTGCTTCGGAGCACAACATTTGTCAGCCGGGAAAAAGGGAATTATAATTACTATATTCAGCCCAAGGGCACAACATTCACTTTGGCTGCAAAAGGCATGCATTTTTGTAAGTGGCATTAAGGCCACATGAGGAGCTTGGTGAGAATATTATCAAGAGCTTGTCAAATTGTGAATGAGAGAATGGTGAAGTGTGGGCAGCCAGCGCAAGAAACAAAGCAGAGCTCATGCCTTTCAAACAACTTTTTTCAAATCATCATTAGAGTCGCATCATGCAGCCTTAGAATGTTTTAAAATCTAAACATATAGCCCAACATTTGTATCACAACTAAAGATCCACACACCTCTACCTCTACATTAAGCAAAAACACCAAAGTTTCGTAAGTTTTGGGCTACTAAGGAATATTCTGGTTTTTGAAAGAAAAGCAACATTTTTTTGTCCATTAAAATAACATCAAATTGATCAGAAATACAGTGTAGACATTGTTAATGTTGTAAATGACTATTGCAGTTGGAAACTGCAGATTTTTTAATTGAATATCTTAATTGTCACGTTCGTTAAAATGAGCGGACCAAGGAAACTCACCAACAAAAACAAAAAACAGTAACGACTGGAGTGCTCACAGGCACTAAACAAAAACAAGATCCCACAAACTAAAGGTGGAAAAAAGGCTGCCTAAGTATGATCCCCAATCAGATGGACAGCTGCCTCTGATTGGGAACCATACCCGGCCAACAAAGAAATAGAAAAACCTTTAGACTAATTGAGTATCTGGAGCATCAGCGTGTGTGGGTTCGATTACAGGCTCAAAATGGTTAGAAACAAATAACTTTTTTCTGAAACTATTCTTGATCTGAGAAATGAAGGCTATTCCATGCGAGAAATTGCCAAGAAACTGAAGATCTTGTACAACGCTGTGTACTACTTCCTTCACAGAACAGTGCAATCTGGCTCTAACCAAAATAGAAAGAGGAGTGGGAGGCCCCGGTGCACAATTGAGCAAGAGGACAAGTACACTACAGTGTCTCATTTGAGAAACAAATACCTCACAAGTCCTCAACTGGCAGCTTCGTTAAATAGTACCCTCAAAACACCCGTCTCAACGTCAACAGTGAGGAGGCGACTTCGGGATGCTGGCCTTCTAGGCAGAGTTGCAAAGAAAAAGCCATATCTCAGACTGGCCAATAAAAAGAAAAGATGAAGATGGGCAAAATAACACAGACATTGGACAGAAGAAGATTGTAAGAAAGTGTTAAGGACAGACAAATCTAGGTTTGAGGTGTTTGTATCCCCAAGAAGAACATTCCTGAGTTGCAGAAAAAGTGAAAATATGCTGGAGAAGTGATTTTTGAAATAGTTTTTCTTTCACCTTTATTTAACCAGGTAGGCTAGTTGAGAACACCTTTATTTATTAACCAGGTAGGCTAGTTGAGAACAACTTTATTTAACCAGGTAGGCTAGTTGAGAACAACTTTATTTAACCAGGTAGGCTAGTTGAGAACACCTTTATTTAACCAGGTAGGCTAGTTGAGAACACCTTTATTTAACCAGGTAGGCTAGTTGAGAACAAGTTCCTATTTACAACTGCGACCTTGCCAAGATAATGCAAAGCAGTGCGATGAAAACAACAACTCAGAGTTACACATGGGACAAACAACAACGTACAGTCAAAACGCCATAGAAAAATATATGTAAGTGTGGGCAAATGTAGTAAGGTTAGGGAGGTAAGGCAATAAATAGGCCGTAGTGGTGAAATAATAACAATTTAGCATTCTGTCAAGCATGGTGGAGGCCTGGGGGATGTGATGTTATGGCCTGGGGGATGCTTTGGTGGTGGTAAAGTGGGAGATGGAATTAATAGACTTTTTGCTGTGTGTGGAAGCCAGGAGATGCCAAATGTGTTTGTTAATCAACGGTCAATTACCATGAGACCGGCAGTTATTTGCTTGACAATCACCAGCTGCCAAAATTTCATGACCGCCACAGCCCTAATCACAACAACAGGATCCCATCTCCTGTTTCTGTAGCGTGAGGCAGCAATACAAGTACGTCCCCTGGACAGGCCTTCACCCCAATCCTTAATGCTGAATGCCAAGCAGAGATTCAGAATCAGAATCACCTTTATTCGCCAGATAGTAGCACTAGACAAGACACACAACATGACCAAAGTATGTGGACACCTGCTCGTCAAACATCTCATTCCAAAATCTTGGGCATTAATAGGGAGTTGGTTCCCTCTTTTCTTCTAAAACAGCATGCACTTATTGATAAGCATGCATCTGTTGAGAAACTGACTGTTAGACCTGTTAAGGCTCCATGGATTGATGAGGAATTGAAAAACTGTATGGAAAGAGATGGAGCAAAATGAGTGGCTAATAAGTCTGGCTGCACATCTGACGGGCTGACTTACTGCAAATTGAGAAATCACGTGACTTAACTTAACAAAAACACATTTTTTAAAATGTATTATGAAGCCAAGATCAATCATATCAAGAATGATGGAAAACAACTTGTGTACTATGAAATTATGGGCGGAAAGACAAATTCAACTCCATATTTCATCAAATCAGATGGCTTATTCATCACAAAACCATTTGATGTTGGCAATTATTTTAACGATTACTTCATTGGCAAAGTGGGAAACTTAGGCAGGAAATGCCAACAACGTCCAGTGAGCCATCATATCCATCATATCCATCATATCCATCATATCCATCATATCCATCATATCCATCATAGCCATCATATCCATCATAGCCATCATATCCATCATATCCATCATATGCATCATATCCATCATATCCATCATATCCATCATATCCATCATATCCATCATATCCATCATAGCCATCATATCCATCATATCCATCATATCCATCATATCCATCATATCCATCATATCCATCATATCCATCATATCCATCATATCCATCATATCCATCATAGCCATCATATCCATCATATCCATCATATCCATCATATCCATCATATCCATCATATCCATCATAGCCATCATATCCATCATATCCATCATATCCATCATAGCCATCATATCCATCATATCCATCATATCCATCATATCCATCATAGCCATCATATGCATCATATCCATCATATCCATCATATCCATCATATCCATCATAGCCATCATATACATCATATACATCATATCCATCATATACATCATATCCATCATATCCATCATATACATCATATCCATCATATCCATCATAGCCATCATATCCATCATATCCATCATATCCATCATATGCATCATATCCATCATATCCATCATAGCCATCATATCCATCATATCCATCATATCCATCATATCCATCATATCCATCATATCCATCATAGCCATCATATCCATCATAGCCATCATATCCATCATATCCATCATATCCATCATATCCATCATATCCATCATAGCCATCACAGCCATCATAGCCATCATATCCATGCAAAAAAACACAAATAATTAAAATAAAAGCATTGTATAATAAAGCATTTTGTAAAGTTAGTTGGAAAAGTTATTGTTATCGATCGATAATGACAAACCTCCTGGCATTGACAAGTTAGATGGAAAGATACGGAGGATGGTAGCTGACTCGATGGCCACTCCTATCTGTTATATCTTTAATCTGAGCCTAGAGGAAAGTCTTTGTCCTCAGGCCGTCACCCAAGAGTGGTAAAGCGAGCTTTACTGGTTCGAAGAGCAGACCGATCAGCTTTCTGCCAGCTCTTAGTGAACTGTTTGAACAATTGTTTGGCCAAATACAATGCTATTTCTCTGTAAACAAATTAACAACAGACTTTCAGCATGCTTATAGAGAAGAGCACTCAACATGTACTGCACTGACACAAATAACTGATGATTGGTTTAAATAAATGATTAATAAGAAGATTGTGGGAGCTGTACTGTTACATTTCAGTGCAGCCTTTTATATTATTGACCACAACATGTTGTTGAGAAAACGTATGTGTTATGGCTTTTCAACCTCTGCCATATCGTGGATTCAGACAGATCTATCTAATAGAACACAGCCAGATTTCTTTAATGGAAGCTTCTCTAATGCAGACTAAAATACATAGTTACCTTAGATTGTAAACTGTCATGGTCAAAACATATAGATCTTGTAAAGATGGGGAGAGGTCTGTCCATGCTAAAGAGATGTTCTGCTTTTTTGACACCACACAAAGCAAGTCCTGCAGGCTCTAGTTGTATCTTATCTTGATTATTGTACAGTCTTGTGGTCAAGTGCTGCAAGGAAAGACCTAGTGAAGCTGCAGCTGGCCCAGAACAGAACGTCTTGCACTACAATGTAATCAGATGGCTGATATAAATACTCTGCATGCCAGGCTCTCTTGGCTCAGAGTTGACGAGACACTGACTGCATCACTTCTTTTTATACGAAACAAAATTGTTTGCATAGTCAACATACGCACAGCTCTGACACAGACACTTAGCCCACCAGACAGTCATGCAAGCTGCGTTCTTTTCATAGTCTCTCCAAATCCACAACAAATTCCATAAAGCGTACAATATAATATCGAGCCATTATTGCATGGAACTCCCTTCCATCTCATATTTCTCAAGTGAACAGCAAACCTAGTTAAAAAAACAGATGAATCAAAACCTCAGGGCACTACTCCTCTCCCCTATCTCAACCAGATCGTTTGTGAGTATGTATTGATATGTAGACTATCTGTGCCGTCCTTAAACATATGTTGTTCTGTCCATGAGCTGTTCTTGTCTACTAATGTTCTGTATTATGTCATGTTTCATGATCTGTAGGGAACCCAGGAAGAGTAAAAGCTAATGGTTTTCCTAATAAAATACAAAAAATACCAATACTCTTCTGCGAAGACTATCCACTAGATGTTGGAACATTGCTGCGGGAGCTTGCTTCCATTCAGACACAAGAGCTTTAGTGAGGTCAGGCAGTATTGTTGGGCGATTAGGCCTGGCTTGCAGTCAGCGTTCTAACTCTTCCCAAACGTGGTCGATGTAGTTGAGGTCAGGGCTCTGTGTAAGCCAGTCAAATTCATCCACGCCGATCTCAACAAGCCATTCCTGTATGGACCTCGCTTTGTACGCATGGGCATTGTCATCCTGAAACAGGAAAGGCCTTCCCCAAACTGGTGTCACAAATTTGGAAGCACAGAACCGTCTAGAATGTCATTGTATGCTGTAGAATTAAGATGTCTGTTCTTTGGAACTAAGGGGCCTATCCAGAACCTTGAAAAACATCCCTAGACATTTATTCCTTCTCCACCAAACTTTACTGTTTGCACTATACATTCATGCAGGTAGCGTTCTCCTGGCATCCGCCAAACCAAGATTTGACTGCCAGATGGTGAAGCTTGCTCCACTGAGTCCAATGGCGGCAACCTTTACAACACTCCAGCCGTCGCTTGGCATTGCACATGGTGATCTTAGGCTTGTTTGCGGCTGCTCTTCCATGGAAACCGATTTCATGAAGCTCCAGAACAAACAGTTATTGTGTTGACCTTGCTTCCAGAGGCAGTTTGGAAATCAGTAGTGAGTGTTGCAACCGAGGACAGAGGATTTTTACTTACTACGCGCTTCAGCATTCTGCGGTCCTGTTCTGTGAGCTTGTGTGGCCTACCACTTCGCGGCTGAAACGTTGTTGCCCCTAGATGTTTCCACTTCACAATTACATCACTTACAGTTGAACGTGGCAGCGCTAGCAGTGCAGGAATTTGACAAACGGACTTGTTGGAAAGGAGGCATCCTGTGACGGTGCCACGTTGAAAGTCACTGAGCTCTTCAGTAAGGTCATTCTACTGCGAATGTTTGTCTATGGAGATTGTATGGCTTTGTGCTCGGTTTTATACACCTGTCAGCAACAGACAAGTCTGAAATAGCCGAATACACTCACATACTTTGTTCACAAGTGAGCGACCGGCTCGATTCGGTCATATGTAGCAACATTTAAAATCATGTTTTTTTACCATTGGAAACAAATAGAGATTCATAGCTAGAAAAGTCTACATCTATATCATACACTACAGTTCAGGAACAACGAGAAAGTATTTTGCTCTGAAAGGTGACAAACTTGTAACCCCACTTTTAAGAAAATGTCCCTTGAATGTTTTGTTACACATACTTGAGAGCTCTTTTTCTCCCATTCATCATAGCTCACAACTTCTTAAGCCTTAGCCCCACCCATCTCTTTAAGGATTAGCATGCATGCCATCAGCAGCCTGGTGGGCAAAAAGAGCATAACTGGTCAATTTTAACAGCAATAAACCCATCTGTTTAAAAAAGTATTTAGTATATATCAATCTAGCAAACCAGGCAACTAAAAGCACCTTTCTAAACAATATTTTGGTTAGTTTCTAGCTTGTTAGCTAGCTAGCTAACGTTAATGACCACATCATAAAGCTGACAACGTCTTAACTTTAGCTAATTTGCATTCATTATTAGAGGAAAATAAACTCACAACAAGATCATTATTTACAAGTTTTAAGCTACTTACAGAAAATAGCTTACGGTTGTGAGTGTGATGAAATAAAAGCAGGGCATTCTACTGGAGTAATGTTATAACTTGGACACTCTTGTTGGCCTAACGTTATATCCTAATTTGACTTCGGTGCAGGTAGTGTTGTTCTTCACATTACCGTCTCTGGTAAACACACATTGTATGAAATAAAATAAATTGTATTTGTCACATGGGCAGGATACAGGTGTAAACGGTACTATGAAATGATACCTTGCATAGTGGAGACGTTTGTTTAGACATGTAGCTAGCTAGCTAAACAATGAACCATGATCTCAAATCATAACATCACTACCATGCATGAATCTGCAGGTAGCTAAACAACTAGATTCAATTTTAGCTAGCTAACTAACATTAGGCTATAACTAGCAATGCAAATGCCTCTGAGATACAAATAATATTACTACACAGATCATACACGTAACGATAGCTAACAGTACGCTTTAGTTTGCGATGAAAACAACTTTCTGACAAAATTTGAAATGTATAATATTTGAAAATCAAGCTAGCTAGACTCTCACCCATTTACATGGATGAATGCTTCTCCCTCTGTCACGGATGCCATGGTTACCCTTAGTTTGAAGATGTAATCCGGAGACAGATGTTTTATACAACAGCCTTTGGTATGTTCTCTTTTTGACTCCTTCCGCATATTTGCAATCAAACGCCTGCATTTTCTCCATCTCCTTAGCTATCATACTCTGCTTCCAACAGGCAAAACCCTGTCCTCCCAAAAGCGGAGAGCAACACTTTTGCAGTTATTAGTGATATTTCAAAAAATCTAATTAGAAAAGATTACCTACACATATTGAGCAGCCCTTTGTTATAGACAGCAGCGTGCTACATGGCAGACCAATCTGAACTCATCTCTCGACATGTCCAGCACATCCATTATTTCAGCCAATCACGACTAGCTGGAAGGTTCGACTTTTTCCATGGCTAAAACAACTAAGCTCGTAATTGAACTATTTCATTCGAATTTACAGATGGCATACCAATTTGGTGTTAAGGCGCATGAAAGTTCACATGTTCCAGAAGACATTTCTTCCAAAAAAGCATTTTGATAAAAAAAATACATGTTTATGTTCAAAAGCCTCTTCTGTGACGTGCGACATACTCCTAGTTTCTTAAAATGAGTCACATATAGCGCATTTGCACATGCAGGAATTTGACTTGTTCGGAACCTTTCTATTCTCATACTGTTACGTTCCCCATCAAAGGAAACCAAATAATGTTGCGCAAACAAAAAAGGGAACTAACAAAGAGTCACTGACAACAACCAAAACAAAAACAGGTTTTAAGAAGGTGTCAGGATTTGGCCAGGGTTGTTCCGGTTTTGGTCACTAGATGCCCCCATTGTGCTTTTTGACCCGTTTGTTTTCCCTTGTTTCCAGTTATTATTTGCACCTGTGCCTCGTTTCCCTTGATTGTATTTAAACCCTTAGTTTTCCTCAGTTCTTTGCTCTGTGTTTGTATGTTAGCACCCAGCCATGCTGTGAACTTGAGGTACTCTGGTTTTGTTCTTGTTTATTTTTGAGTATTCTTTTGAGGTTTGTTTTTTTCCCTGCTGTTCTAACCTCTTTGTGGATTTTCCTTGTCTCTTGGAGGATATACATTTTTTTTCTCTTGGAATTACTTTTGACGTTGAGGATTTATGTTTTTGCCTGAAGATCTTTTCATTTTTTCTTTATTAAATCACCGTCTCTAGTACTGCTGTGTCTGCCTCATCTTCTGGGGGCTGCCGACTATTAGTGGCTCAGTTTACTAAGTGACTGTTTCTCACACCGGAGACCTGATTTCGTAACCGGGTCCTGACAGAAGGGTTCTGAAAGAATGTGAGTGTCCACTGAAAGTTGATTATCAACTTCAACTGGAACCTAAAAGTTGCCCATAATTAGCGTCCACTATCCTATATTTTTGTTGGACAAGCTTGCTCACCGCTAACAGAAAACAACTTCCATTGCACAACATAATAAACTTAAATGCGTCGCTACATAAATGCGTTGCCATCTCCAATTTAAACATAGCGTATACTGGAAGTCATTCATCAAATATAAGATTTTTAAATCTTAAATCTTAAATATACACATTTTTTTCTTTTTCGTATATATATTTTTCCTATAGGTGCCTAAAACTCACAAGTGTTGAGAAACAGGGGTAAAATAATGTATGATTCTAAAACTCTCATCCCCCTGGAACGGGGGAAACCAAGACAATACTCATCTCCAAAACATCAAAACGTGCAGTCAAAATAAATCCTGAGCCAGAGCAACACACTGGTTAATCACAAAACGTATTGACTGCCCACCCTTGAAAGAATATCAGCAACCAAGTTGTCATTACCACAGACATGTCTGATTTCAAAGGGAAACTCCGGCAATATCCGTAGTAACTTTCCTTTCGTGATTTTCCTCAGTAGACTGGCCTCAGAGAAACGAGTGGCAGCGAGCATGATGGCTAAGAGAAACTAGTTACCACTCTCTGCTTTGGGAAAGGACCAACAATCCTCCAGAACCCTGCTGAAAGGTTCTGTTACAACTTGGTTCGGTTTACCCATCCGCTGGCAAACAGGATTTACCATAATACACATCCTGCTTCAGGCCAGACAGGAAAAAGTTACGCAAGGTCTGATCATACGTCTTGTTGACCCCAAGATGGCCTGCCATACTTCCATCATGAGCTAAACTCAGTATCTCTTGTCAAAGTGTAACTGGAATGACAATTTGAGATACACTGGGCCAATCGTCTTGCCCAGAAGTGGAGCGAGAACGCCATTTCCTCATTAGAACACCATCTCTGTCGAAGTATCCCAAACGAACATCAAACTCCACCTCTGAATGTATCTCAGGAAAAAAAGAGGAGAGAGGCAAAAATCTTTACTCTGTTCATCAATCAACCACTTCCTAGACATCTAAGTGTTATCTGTACCCTCCCTTCCTTCAGTGACCCTGCAAACTTGCTCACCTTTGGGGTTTTCAAAGTAGAGGTCAACTCATGAGGTTTAGAGAAATCAGGATCACCCATAAACGTCTTGGACAGATCAAACATGGTGGGATCGCTGAAATCCTCCTCAACACTAGACTTGACATATCTTAGACATAATATGTGTAACGGCACAGGCTGGGAACCCTCTAGGGTACATTTCTGATAACCCATCAGGTTCCTCTACATTGGGTTCCTGAAAAACAACAGGATATGGCACCACCTTCCCTCTTCCTGACAAATTGTTTCCCAAAAGGAATAAGACCCCTTTCACCGGTAGGCTAGGCCTCACTCCAATGACAACAGAACCAGAAATCAGGTCAGACTTAAGTTCCACATTATACAGAGGAACTTCCAATGCAACCCATCTCTGCACCTTGTAGTAACACACTGTAATTTGTTGCTGAAGTGTCAGACAAAGGCAAAACACCCTCCAAAAATGAAGGACACATACTGACTAATGAGGTGGCATCAATTGGTGCGCCCTACGTGCTAATGTGCTATACGTACTAGAAGTTCAAATGGAAAGAACAAAACCTGAAACACTTGGTGCTGCCACAAAAAAACAGAATATACAGACAATATATATATAGATGCAGAATTTACACAATCTACATACATTATGTACACAATGAATAACAAGCTAGAAATACACTAAAAACACCAGAAGCTACATTATGAATTGTGCATGTATAGGTGTATAAAGTACAGGATGTGCAATAGAGGAACTATTATATATATATACCAGTGTATATGTAAGGGTCTGTCCAATGGCAGCCTGGCAGGTAGCCTAGTGGTTAGAGCATTGGGCCAGTAACCGAAAGGTTGCTGGATTGAATCCCTGAGCTGATAAGGGTGAAGTCTGCAGTTATGCCCCTGAACAAGGCAGTTAACCCACTGTTCCCCGGTAGGCTGTCATTGTAAATAAGAATGTGTTCTTAAACTGATTTGCCTAATTAAATAAAGGTTAAATAACAAAGGCAGGTTCAGGATGTGTTGAGAACAATGTGCAGTACCATAGAAGTGTAGGGTGCATAGTCCATGGATGTAGGGCACATAGTCCACGGATGTAGGGCACATAGTCCACGGATGTAGGGTGCATAGTCCATGGATGTAGGGTGCATAGTCCACGGATGTAGGGTGCATAGTCCACGGATGTAAGGTGCATAGTCCACGGATGTAGGGTACATAGTCCATGGATGTAGGGTGCATAGTCCACGGATGTAGGGTGCATATTCCATGGATGTAGGGTGCATAGTCCACGGATGTAGGGTGCATAGTCCACGGATGTAAGGTGCATAGTCCACGGATGTAGGGTACATAGTCCACGGATGTAGGGTGCATAGTCCATGGATGTAGGATGCATAGTCCACGGATGTAAGGTGCATAGTCCACGGATGTAAGGTGCATAGTCCACGGATGTAGGGTACATAGTCCACGGATGTAGGGTGCATAGTCCACGGATGTAGGGTATATAGTCCACGGATGTAAGGTGCATAGTCCACGGATGTAGGGTACATAGTCCACGGATGTAGGGTGCATAGTCCACGGATGTAGGGTGCATAGTCCACGGATGTAGGGTATATAGTCCACGGATGTAGGGTACATAGTCCACGGATGTAAGGTGCATAGTCCACGGATGTAGGGTACATAGTCCACGGATGTAGGGTGCATAGTCCACGGATGTAGGGTGCATAGTCCACGGATGTAAGGTGCATAGTCCACGGATGTAGGGTACATAGTCCACGGATGTAAGGTGCATAGTCCACGGATGTAGGGTATATAGTCCACGGATGTAGGGTATATAGTCCACGGATGTAAGGTATATAGTCCACGGATGTAGGGTGCATGGTCCACGGATGTAAGGTGCATAGTCCACGGATGTAGGGTGCATAGTCCACGGATGTAAGGTGCATAGTCCATGGATGTAGGGTATATAGTCCACGGATGTAGGGTACATAGTCCACGGATGTAGGGTACATAGTCCACGGATGTAAGGTGCATAGTCCACGGATGTAAGGTGCATAGTCCACGGATGTAAGGTGCATAGTCCACGGATGCAAGGTGCATAGTCCACGGATGTAGGGTATATAGTCCACGGATGTAGGGTACATAGTCCACGGATGTAGGGTACATAATCCACGGATGTAGGGTACATAGTCCACGGATGTAAGGTGCATAGTCCACGGATGTAGGGTACATAGTCCACGGATGTCAGGTGCATAGTCCACGGATGTAGGGTATATAGTCCACGGATGTAGGGTGCATGGTCCACGGATGTAGGGTGCATAGTCCCCTCAGTGTAGACAGACCGTAGTAGAGATATGTTGAGGAGGACTCAGTGTAGACAGACCATAGTAGAGATGTGTGGAGGAGGTCTCAGTGTAGACAGACCATACAAGAGATGTGTTGAGGAGGTCTCAGTGTAGACAGCCCATAGTAGAGATATGTTGAGGAGGTCTCCGTGTACACAGACCATAGTAGAGATATGTTGAGGAGGTCTCAGTGTAGACAGACCATAGTAGAGATATGTTGAGGAGGTCTCAATGTAGACAGCCCATAGCGGAGATGTGTTGAGGTCTCAGTGTAGACAGCCCATAGTGGAGATGTGTTGAGGTCTCAGTGTAGACAGCCCATAGTGGAGATGTGTTGAGGTCTCAGTGTAGACAGCCCATAGTGGAGATGTGTTGAGGTCTCAGTGTAGACAGACCATAGTAGAGATGTGTTGAGGAGGTCTCAGTGTATATTCTCCAGTTGAATGAAGTGCATTTGTGATTCCTAGATATACTTTAATTTTGGAGTGTGTGTGTGCTAACAGTAATTTAGCCTTGTTGGTCTCCTCTCACCACAGCCCTGTAGTGAGTCTCCTCTGTCACCCCAGGCCTGTAGTTAGTCTCCTCTCACCCCAGCCCTGTAGTGAGTCTCCTCTGTCACCCCAGGCCTGTAGTTAGTCTCCTGTCACTCCAGCCCTGTAGTTAGTCTCCTGTCACTCCAGCCCTGTAGTGAGTCTCCTGTCACCCCAGGCCTGTAGTTAGTCTCCTGTCACCCCAGGCCTGTAGTGAGTCTCCTCTGTCACCCCAGGCCTGTAGTTAGTCTCCTGTCACTCAAGCCCTGTAGTTAGTCTCCTGTCACTCCAGCCCTGTAGTGAGTCTCCTGTCACTCCAGCCCTGTAGTTAGTCTCCTGTCACTCCAGCCCTGTAGTGAGTCTCCTGTCACTCCAGCCCTGTAGTTAGTCTCCTGTCACTCCAGCCCTGTAGTGAGTCTCCTGTCACCTCAGCCCTGTAGTGAGTCTCCTCTGTCACCCCAGGCCTGTAGTTAGTCTCCTGTCACTCCAGCCCTGTAGTTAGTCTCCTGTCACTCCAGCCCTGTAGTGAGTCTCCTGTCACCCCAGGCCTGTAGTTAGTCTCCTGTCACCCCAGGCCTGTAGTGAGTCTCCTCTGTCACCCCAGGCCTGTAGTTAGTCTCCTGTCACTCCAGCCCTGTAGTTAGTCTCCTGTCACTCCAGCCCTGTAGTGAGTCTCCTGTCACTCCAGCCCTGTAGTTAGTCTCCTGTCACTCCAGCCCTGTAGTGAGTCTCCTGTCACTCCAGCCCTGTAGTTAGTCTCCTGTCACTCCAGCCCTGTAGTGAGTCTCCTGTCACCTCAGCCCTGTAGTGAGTCTCCTGTCACCTCAGCCCTGTAGTGAGTCTCCTGTCACCTCAGCCCTGTAGTGAGTCTCCTGTGACCTCAGCCCTGTAGTGAGTCTCCTGTCACTCCAGCCCTGTAGTGAGTCTCCTGTCACCTCAGCCCTGTAGTGAGTCTCCTGTCACCTCAGCCCTGTAGTGAGTCTCCTGTCACCTCAGCCCTGTAGTGAGTCTCCTGTCACCTCAGCCCTGTAGTTAGTCTCCTGTGACCTCAGCCCTGTAGTGAGTCTCCTGTGACCTCAGCCCTGTAGTGAGTCTCCTGTCACCTCAGCCCTGTAGTTAGTCTCCTGTGACCTTAGCCCTGTAGTGAGTCTCCTGTCACTCCAGCCCTGTAGTGAGTCTCCTGTCACCTCAGCCCTGTAGTGAGTCTCCTGTCACCTCAGCCCTGTAGTGAGTCTCCTGTCACCTCAGCCCTGTAGTGAGTCTCCTGTGACCTCAGCCCTGTAGTGAGTCTCCTGTCACTCCAGCCCTGTAGTGAGTCTCCTGTCACCTCAGCCCTGTAGTGAGTCTCCTGTCACCTCAGCCCTGTAGTGAGTCTCCTCTGTCACCCCAGGCCTGTAGTTAGTCTCCTGTCACTCCAGCCCTGTAGTTAGTCTCCTGTCACTCCAGCCCTGTAGTGAGTCTCCTGTCACTCCAGCCCTGTAGTTAGTCTCCTGTCACTCCAGCCCTGTAGTGAGTCTCCTGTCACTCCAGCCCTGTAGTTAGTCTCCTGTCACTCCAGCCCTGTAGTGAGTCTCTTGTCACCTCAGCCCTGTAGTGAGTCTCCTGTCACCTCAGCCCTGTAGTGAGTCTCCTGTGACCTCAGCCCTGTAGTGAGTCTCCTGTCACCTCAGCCCTGTAGTGAGTCTCCTGTGACCTCAGCCCTGTAGTGAGTCTCCTGTCACTCCAGCCCTGTAGTGAGTCTCCTGTCACCTCAGCCCTGTAGTGAGTCTCCTGTCACCTCAGCCCTGTAGTTAGTCTCCTGTGACCTCAGCCCTGTAGTGAGTCTCCTGTGACCTCAGCCCTGTAGTGAGTCTCCTGTCACCTCAGCCCTGTAGTTAGTCTCCTGTGACCTCAGCCCTGTAGTGAGTCTCCTGTCACTCCAGCCCTGTAGTGAGTCTCCTGTCACCTCAGCCCTGTAGTGAGTCTCCTGTCACCTCAGCCCTGTAGTGAGTCTCCTGCCACCTCAGCCCTGATATAGATCCATATTGTCTTATTGAGCTGTTTTCTGCACAATGAAACTCCTTATTTCTCATTGCAGCTGACAGTGGGAGCGAGTGGCAGCTATTTTTAAAACTGAGTGGGTGCATGAGCTAGCTAATAAACGCTTGTGCTCTACCTCCAGCCTATAACACTCAGAAAGCACACACAGCCACAACCCCACACACACAGAGCACACACACGCGCACATGCACACACACAGGGAGCACACACACACACACACACACACACACACAGATAGCACACACACGCGCTCACACACGCTCGCTCACACACACACACACACACACACACACACACACACACACACACACACACACACACACACACACACACACACACACACACACACACACAGTGTACCAGGATTGTTGTAGCTCTCATTATTTGGGAAATCAATCCCTTTCCTCATCTATCCCCCTCAATCCCTTTCCTCCTCTCTCCCCCTCCACCCTCTTACCTCCTCTCTCCCCCTCCACCCTCTTACCTCCTCTAAATCACTACCTCGTGTGCTGTGTTTTATTTAAAGCTGTCTATGAATAGTATTACCATTAGACATGAGCAAACAGACCTGAACCATCTCTATCTAATGTAGGGGAGGATTTAACACATTCAGTTCCAACACAGAGAGATGGGGGGACGGATATAGATAAGGAGAGGAAAGAGGGAAAGGGAGAGAGGGATAGAGGGAGAAAGAGAGGTGTAGGGAGGGAGGGGGAGAAAGAGAGAGAGCGGAAAGAGGAGGAGAGAGAGAGATGTAGGGAGAGATAGCGGTAGAGAGGGATGTAGGAAGAGAGAGAGAGAAAGAAAGAGAGAGGGGGAGAGAGAGAGGGGGAGAGAGAGAGAAAGAAAGAGAGAGGGGGAGAGAGAGAGGGGGAGAGAGAGAGAAAGAAAGAGAGAGGGGGAGAGAGAGAGGGGGAGAGAGAGAGAAAGAAAGAGAGAGGGGGAGAGAGAGAGAGGGAGAGAGAGAGCGGGAGAGAGAGAGAGCGGTCGAGAGGGATAGAGGGATAGAGCGAGAGGGAGAGAGAGAGAGATGTAGGGAGGGAGGTGGAGAGAGAGAGAGATGTAGGGAGAGAGAGAGAGAGACAGAGAGAGAGAGAGAGAGAGCAATAGACGAGGGGAAAATAAAAAGTGGAAGGGTGAAATATAAAGAAAAATACACATTCTATCGGTTATTCCATCTTTATTATATTTCCTCTCATCTGTCCCTCCCTCTGTGTTTAACCACAGTGGATATGATTACTCCTCACACTCGTTTCCTGAGGCCTGTTCAATGGCTTTCTCCCTCCTTTCTTCCCTCATTTCATGGATGAGGTTCATTCTAATGCTGTCTTCTCCTCTACTGTCTGCTGAGTCACCCCTCCACTCTTCATTTCTTTTTCACAAGCATTGTGTTCTTTAGTCCTCTCTCTCTCTCTCTCTCTCTCTATCCCCCCTCTCTTTCCCCCTCTCTCTCTCTCCCTCTCTACCGCTCTCTCACTCTCCCTCTCTACCGCTCTCTCTCTCTCTCCCCCCTCTCTTTCCCCCTCTCTCTCTCTCCCTCTCTACCGCTCTCTCTCTCTCCCGCTCTCTCTCTCTCTCTCCCTCTCTACCGCTCTCTCTATCTCTCTCTCTCTCTCCCCCCTCTCTTTCCCCCTCTCTCTCTCTCCCTCTCTACCGCTCTCTCTCTCTCCCGCTCTCTCTCTCTCTCTCCCTCTCTACCGCTCTCTCTATCTCTCTCTCTCTCTCCCCCCTCTCTTTCCCCCTCTCTCTCTCTCTCTCCCGCTCTCTCTCTCTCTCTCCCTCTCTACCGCTCTCTCTCTCTCTCCCCCCTCTCTTTCCCCCTCTCTCTCTCTCCCTCTCTACCGCTCTCTCTCTCTCTCTCTCCCCCCTCTCTTTCCCCCTCTCTCTCTCTCCCTCTCTACCGCTCTCTCTCTCTCTCTCTCCCCCCTCTCTTTCCCCCTCTCTCTCTCTCTCTCCCTCTCTACCTCTCTCTCTCTCTCTCTCTCTCTCTCTCTCTCTCTCTCTCTCCCCTCTCTCTTTCCCCCTCTCTACCGCTCTCTCTCCCTCTCTCCCGCTCTCTCTCCCTCTCTCCCGCTCTCTCTCTCTATCTCTCTCTCTCTCTCTCTCTCCCTCTCTACCGCGCTCTCTCTCTCTCCCCCCTCTCTCTCCCCCTCCTCTCTCTACCGCTCTCTCTATCTCTCTCTCTTCATGATGGGTAGTTATGCAGCAGATACAGGCATTCAGACAGCGTTCAGCCTTAATTAGAGTTGTAACCTGACATCAGCTAACTTGGCTATTGACCAACCGAATCAAACACATTAGCTATTGTGTCGGAGAGTGACCCATTTATATCCAGCCTCTTAACAAAGACTACACAGCTTAGAGTGGATGAGGTGGGTAAAGCTCACTAACCTTGATCACCAAAAAAAGGGTTGCTCGGTGAATGGACTGTGTCTAAACTATAGTGTAATTCTGAGATTTTTCAGAAGGGTGGGGCAAGCTATAACATCAAAAGTACTCTATAGAGTAGAAATGTTCAGAGTTAGGAAATGATCTGTGCAATTAGGTGTTTGTGATGCTACTCCTTTAATCAGCGATCTGTAATGTACATGCTACTGTACCTGTATGTGCATAAGGAAAGCTTGGACAGGTTACATGTATATGTTAAGAATGCGTCTGTTCTTCTGCTGTCAGTGAAACAGTCACAATGAGGCTGACTGTCCTTCTTCTGTCCGTGAAACAGTCACAATGAGGCTGACTGTCCATCTGCTGTCAGTGAAACAGTCACAATGAGGCTGACTGTCCATCTGCTGTCAGTGAAACAGTCACAATGAGGCTGACTGTCCTTCTGCTGTCAGTGAAACAGTCACAATGAGGCTGACTGTCCTTCTGCTGTCAGTGAAACAGTCACATTGAGGGGGACTGTCCTTCTACTGTCAGTGAAACAGTCACAATGAGGCTGACTGTCCGTCTGTCAGTGAAACAGTCACAATGAGGCTGACTGTCCATCTGCTGTCAGTGAAACAGTCGCAATGAGGCTGACTGTCCTTCTGTCAGTGAAACAGTCACAATGAGGCTGACTGTCCTTCTGCTGTCAGTGAAACAGTCACAATGAGGCTGACTGTCCATCTGTCAGTGAAACAGTCACAATGAGGCTGACTGTCCTTCTGCTGTCAGTGAAACAGTCACAATGAGGCTGACTGTCCTTCTGTCAGTGAAACAGTCACAATGAGGCTGACTGTCCTTCTGCTGTCAGTGAAACAGTCACAATGAGGCTGACTGTCCTTCTGCTGTCAGTGAAACAGTCACAATGAGGCTGACTGTCCTTCTGTCAGTGAAACAGTCACAATGAGGCTGACTGTCCTTCTGCTGTCAGTGAAACAGTCACAATGAGGCTGACTGTCCATCTGCTGTCAGTGAAACAGTCACAATGAGGCTGACTGTCCTTCTTCTGTGTGTGAAACAGTCACAATGAGGCTGACTGTCATGTTGCTGCCAGTGAAACAGTCACATTGAGGCTGACTGTCCTTCTGCTGTCAGTGAAACAGTCACAATGAGGCTGACTGTCCTTCTGTCAGTGAAACAGTCACGATGAGGCTGACTGTCCTTCTGCTGTCCGTGAAACAGTCACAATGAAGCTGACTGTCCTTCTGTCAGTGAAACAGTCACAATGAGGCTGACTGTCCTTCTTCTTTCAGTGAAACAGTCACAATGAGGCTGACTGTCCTTCTGCTGTCCGTGAAACAGTCAAAATGAGGCTGACTGTCCATCTGCTGTCAGTGAAACAGTCACAATGAGTCTGACTGTCCATCTGCTGTCAGTGAAACAGTCACAATGAGGCTGACTGTCCATCTGCTGTCAGTGAAACAGTCACAATGAGGCTGACTGTCCTTC
This sequence comes from Oncorhynchus mykiss, assembly GCF_057628025.1. NCBI lineage: Eukaryota > Metazoa > Chordata > Actinopteri > Salmoniformes > Salmonidae > Oncorhynchus > Oncorhynchus mykiss. The sequence continues at coordinate 36,113,042 of NC_143045.1, forward strand.
TTCTGTGTGTGAAACAGTCACAATGAGGCTGACTGTCATGTTGCTGCCAGTGAAACAGTCACATTGAGTGGGATTGTCCTTCTACTGTGTGTGAAACAGTCACATTGACTGCTTATCCCTTGATCACAACAAATTAATTCTGACATTTTTTTATTTTCTCATGTCCACTTCTATTAGCACTTCTCACTACAGTGCACACCAACGTGTGAGCGTGTGTGTGTTTGTGTGTTTGTGAGTGCGTGACTGTGATTGTGAGTGTGTGAGTGTGTGTTTGTGTCTGTGTGCATACGCACACACACATTTGTTGTATGTGTATGAGTTTGTTGGTGGTGTTTTTGAGTGCACACCAACACCTCACACACACATACACACCTACAAACCAATTCCTCACAGAGATACACACCTACACTTCCACAATGCAGATTGAAAGTCGCTTTTGGGAGTTGTGCAAGGGCACCATGACAGAGACAACAGCAGCAGTTGTACTAGAGTACAGACCTGTCACCTGGACCCAGAGACAGCAGCAGTAGTAGTACCATAGTACAGACCTTCACCTGGACCCAGAGACAGCAGCAGTTGTACTAGAGTACAGACCTGACACCTGGACCCAGAGACAGCAGCAGTAGTACCAGAGTACAGACCTGTCACCTGGACCCAGAGACAGCAGCAGTAGTAGTACCATAGTACAGACCTTCACCTGGACCCAGAGACAGCAGCAGTTGTACTAGAGTACAGACCTGTCACCTGGACCCAGAGACAGCAGCAGTAGTAGTACCAGAGTACAGACCTGTCACCTGGACTCAGAGACAGCAGCAGTAGTAGAACCAGAGTACAGACACGTCACCTGGACCCTGAGACAGCAGCAGTAGTAGTACCAGAGTACAAACCTGTCACCTGGACCCAGAGACAGCAGCAGTAGTAGTACCAGTAAATTACATTATGGCTGAACATGGAAATTCCAAACATTGTCAATAAGCAAAATACAATTCTAAAAAAAAGTCTAAAAATAGAGTGTGAATAATTGTAATCTCATTCTAAACCAAACAAAACAACAACTTGTTATAAATAGGCGATGTCTAAATACAGTTACAGGGACCATCATTCCCCCCTTTGGGAAAATCATAGACTCAGCAACAAAAGTAACGTCCTCACTGTCAACTGCGTTTATTTTCAGCAAACTTAACATGTGTAATTATGAACATATCAAGATTCAACAACATAAACATAAACATAAACTGAACAAGTTCCACAGACATGTGATTAAAATAAAATAAATGTGTCCCTGAACAAAGGGGGAGGGGGGTCAAAAGCTAAAGTAACAGTCAGTATCTGGTGTGGCCACCAGCTGCATTAAGTACTGCAGTGCATCTCCTCCTCATGGACTGCACCAGATTTGCCACTTCTTGCTGTGAGAGGTTACCCCACTCTTCCACCAAGGCACCTGCAAGTTCCCCGGACATTTCTTGGCGGAATGGCCCTAGCCCTCACCCTCCGATCCAACAGGTCCCAGATGTGCTGAATGGGATTGATATCCGGGTTCTTCGCTGGCCATGGCAGAACACTGACATTCCTGTCTTGCGGCATTGTCCTGCTGGAGGGTCATGTCAGGTTGAGCCTGTAGAAGGGGTACCACATGAGGGAGGAGGACGTCTTCCCTGAAACGCACAGCGTTGAGATGGCCTGCAATGACAACAAGCTCAGTCCAACACACCGCTCCAGACGGACCCTTCACCTCCAAAACGATCCAGAGTTCTACTGCTGCTGTCTCTGGGTCCAGGCCTCAGTGTAAAGCTCATTATTTTGATGATAAACGTGAATCTGAGTGAAGAGCACTTTTTGCCAGTCCTGTCGGGTCCAGCGATGGTGGGTTTGTGCCCGTACGCGACATTGTTGCCGGTGATGTCTGGTGAGGACCTGCCTTACAACAGGCCTACAAGCCCTCAGTCCAGCCTCTCTCTACCTATTGGGGACAGTCTGAGCACTGATGGAGGGATTGTGTGTTCCTGGTGTAACTCGGGCAGTTGTTGTTGCCATCCTGTACCTGTCCCGCAGGTGTGATGTTCGGATGTATTCCTGTAGCGCTGTCTTAGGCGTCTCACAGTACGGACATTGCAATTCATTTCCCTGTCCACATCTGCAGTCCTCATGCCTCCTTGCAGCATGCCCAAGGCATGTTCACGCAGATGAGCAGGGACCCTGGGCATCTTTCTTTAGGTGCTTTTTTAGAGTCAGTAGAAAGGCCTCTTTATAGTGTCCTAAGTTTTCAGAACTGTGACCTTAATTGCCTACCGTCTGTAAGCTGTTATGTGTCTTAACGACCGTTCCACAGGTGCATGTTCATTCATTGTTTATGGTTCATTGAACAAGCATAGGAAACCCTTTACAGTGTTTAAACCCTTTACAATGAAGATCTGTGAAGTTATTTGGATTTTTACAAATTATTTTTGAAAGACAGGGTCCTGAAAAAGAGATGTTTTTTTTTTTGCTGAGTTTATTAAAAAACACACATCAAAACATTTCACAATAGCTGGAAAAATTTCCAAAACAAAGAGAAAGGAAGAAAGTCCACTAAGCATTATACTGCTCTCAAATATGATGTTTTATATGCAATTTGTAACCATTTTATAGATCACAATCACACTTCTCCAGAAGTTGCATTGCGTGCGTGCCAAGGACATTCACACTTCTCCAGAAGTTGCATTGCGTGCGTGCCAAGGACATTCACACTTCTCCAGAAGTTGCATTGCGTGAGTGCCAAGGACATTCACACTTCTCCAGAAGTTGCATTCCAGAAGTTGCATTGCGTGCGTGCTAAGGACATTCTCACCAATAAAACCATGACATCATTCTAATGAATGTGGTTTTATTAATCAAATGAAACAAATAACAAGCAATCTGTTGTTATTTTTTTAAACAACAACAACAAAAAATAAATATCAAATATTACGATATCATAAAATCGTCAGGATAAAAAAGACAAGGCTTCATTATAATAGACCCAGGATAAGGGTAGTCTATGGAGGGATTTGGGTTTTTAAAAATGTGAATCAGGAATCAATCAATTGTTAAAATGGCTTCTAAATAGAAGGATTACCACCGAGGTTCTAATCTCTTGTTTCAGGATGGGCATGGACATACGTAGCCTACATCATGGAGAGGGTTTTACGAACTTCCCAAGCATGACTGAAATAATGTAGGCCTGCCTACAATACATAGATAAAAAGGGAATGTCAGCTCACTGTTTTGCTCCTATCAAACTTGATCTTTTAATTAATAAAGCTTTGGAGATTAAGATTTATTTTCAAACAGTCTCACGAGCCAAACTCTTTATCGACAGTCTTGACTATCCTACTTGATGGCATTGGGCAGGATGAAAGGAAAACAGGCTTCTTTGAGAGGAGGGGAGACTATGCTACTGTAGATTCTTAATCAAATAATCAGAATATATTTTTGTATATATTTGTGTACATATATATTTCTAAATATGAAGTATACATGCACCAACAGCACATTACTCTTGTTCCATGTGCAGTGCGCTTCACTGCTGGATAGCCTGCGTTTCCTCTGTCAAAATGTTATGCCGGAAATAGAGCCATGAATGTCATATTGCTCAGTGTTTGACAATTGGTAGCTTCTTATACAGTTTCTTGATGTTTGCCCAATGCTGCCCCTAATCCTTGATTCTCTGTTGGGCAAGCAATTTCATGTGCGCCTAGTGTGGTCTCAATCAAGTGATCCATAGTCTGTACGATAGGCCAGTGGTTCCCTGCCTGTGGGGTGCGCCCAGCAGAGAATCAGGATTTGTTTTTATATATAAATATATATTTACATTTTTTGCAACTTAGTACAGGTTTCAACTTACTCTTGAAAGTTGTAATAGTAGAATGCACAAGGTGCCATTTCTATATTGGGTAGTGCATTATCAGTTCCTCTTGGCATGTCAGTCATTGCAAACCTTAGAGAGGTATTTCTAACTTGCACGAAATGTTCAGATCAACTAGCCCCTGTCAGCTAATGTTTTTTCAGCAAGGTTTTTTTAGCCAATAGATTATGCTGTCATGTTTGAGTCATTCTCATATCATATGAATACACATATATATAATTGCAGGAAATAAGCTTCAGAACCTGCAAAATGTTCTCTCTTCCAACATGAGGGGTGTGGACCAGCTGTGTCAGGAACAGTGCTTGAGTCCGTAGAAATAGACATGGCGCAGGAGGTTCCTCGATGCTGGATGGGGGACCTAAGTGAAACCCATGCCATAGGCTATAGTTCTAGGCTATACAAAGAACATACTCGGACAAGCACAGTGTGAAGTTATATTTCTAACAAAATGTACTTTCTTCCAGAGTTCTCGCTCTGCTGGGATGGTGTGTATAAAACTAGGCTAGACTGCGTTACACACTACAATGGATAGGCTTTCCCAATAATGAGCCCTGGCCTGCCCTGCTCTTGCTAATGTAGGCCTAAATCCGTTTGTGCTGCCTAACCAATAGCTGTGGCACTTCAAGTCAAAGGCTTCGTCCCCCAAAAAATCTATATTTGTGCTTGCGGACGAGGCCTACTGCTTAGTTTGAGAGGGAGAGCATGAAGATGAAAAAGAGGACCAGAGGTAAGCTTGTTACTGCTATAATTTATTTTAATAAACGCAGCTAAACGAAGCTATTTGTCAGAGTTATTGACCTCACAATAAGCCATATTTGAGTAATTTACTGTGACTTACATTACTATGAAGTGGCTGCCTCAGAGTTGGACAGCACGTGTGCTGAAGCACTTGAGAAGTCTTCATTCATATGAACAGTCTTCATTTAAATTTGACTTTAGGCTATTAAACACAAGATGGCTTTGTGTTGGAGCCTATTTCTTCCAAACCTTAATTTCACGAGGCAAATCAGCTATGAACAAATTCTTATTTACAATGACGGCCTACCTCAGCCAAAACCCTAACCTGGACGACGCTTGGCCAATTGTGCACCGTCCGATGGGACTCCCAATCACAGCCGGTTGTGATACAGAAATCAAACCAGGGTCTGTAGTGATGCCTCTAGCACTGAGACGCAGTGCCTTAGACCACTACCCCACCCGGGAGGACATTCCAGAAAGTATGGGTCGGGCTATCTGTTTGATAGACTAAATTATAGTCTATTTTGTTTTCCGCCATCCCTGTCCACAGCGCCCTAGCAAAACCAAAACTTACTTGATGGTAACAGTGCTCACTGTTGCCCCTAGTGGCCGGTTTCCACCTCATCTCCCAACATCCTCAGACATGGATGGACATAGAATACTGACTTGTATCACGGATGACCTGGCTGGGACTGACTTGTATTACGGGTGACCTGGCTGGGACTGACTTGTATCACAGGTGACCAGGCTGGGACTGACTTGTATTACGGGTGACCTGGCTGGGACTGACTTGTATCACGGGTGACCTGCCTGGGACTGACTTGTATTACGGGTGACCTGGCTGGGACTGACTTGTATCACGGGTGACCTGCCTGGGACTGACTTGTATCACGGGTGACCTGGCTGTGTTTCTTTTTGATCCCATCAGTATCAACATAACGATCGAATGACTCACTTAGCCAAAATTCTCTCTGTGTGCTTGTTTGGGAAACACTCTTAAAAATTTGACTCGTAAATAACGCATCTGGTACGATCATCATGATGCTTAAGTTACATCTCAACTGGGAAACGAGGCCCAGACCTATCACCTGTATCCAGGTGTTGTTGACAAATGGCCTCCAGGCAAACTATTGAGATGACCTTCCCTGCCCACAGTTCTGAACTCTCACACTCTAGTAGTGTGTGTGTGTGTGTGTGTGTGTGTGTGTGTGTGTGTGTGTGTGTGTGTGTGAGTGTATGTGTATGTGTATGTGTGTGTGTGTGTGTGTGTGTGAGTGTGTATGTGTGTGTGTGTGTGTGTGACTCAGCAGGGTTTGGTCGTAGGGTGGGAACTGTTCTTTTTTGGAATAAATGTTGCTCTTATTCCAGCTCCACTCTGAGGCAGTTGCCATGGAAACTAGGAGACACTACATCACCTAAGTAGAAGTTTCTCTGGATGTGTGTTAAAGAGAGAAGGATATTTAGTTTGTGTTATTGTGTATGCATGCATGTATGCATGTATGTACGTATGTATGTATGTATGTATGTACGTACGTACGTACGTATGTACGTGTGTGTGTGCGTGTGTGTGTGCGTGTGTGTGTGTAACTGTGTAAGTGCAAAATTGTGAAACATTATTTGTGTGTGGAGATTTGTGTGTGTAGGTGTGTATGTGTGTGTGTGTGTGTGTGTGTTTGTTTCTTTGTGTAGGTGTGTGGGTGCTTCTCTGCTGATGCTTCATCTAATTTGCTCTGACAGAAGACGGTGTAAATATGGGGAATCTTCCCTGCTCAAAAGAATCCAGCTATCACCAAATCAATGGGACACACTACAAAAGAGACTTCCCCACTAACACTCATCATAAATAAAGGGAGAGGGGGAGGTGAAGGGGGAACATTAGAGGGAGGGGGTATCCCATCCTAGAAACAGTTGCCAAGGCAACGGGGGTACAGTAGAGGCAATGATTTGGGGAAAATATTCTCAGTATTGTCTTCTTATCACATATTGGACTGCAGAGACTCACTCCCTAAATGGCAACACAGCAAATTACATGAGAGAAAGCAATAGGGATAGACAAATAGATAGATAGCGAGATGGATAGAGAGATAGCGAGATAGATAGTGAGATAGCGAGATAGATAGATAGCGAGATAGATAGATAGCGAGATAGATAGCGAGACAGATAGATAGTGAGATAGAGAAAGAGAAACAGAGAGAGAGAAGAGAAACTTGCTGAGCTAATGGTACATCATGGAGTGATGGACAAGTGCTCCAGTTCCCCTGTGAAGAGATAGAGTGGAGGGAGGGGAATGAGGAGGGCAGAGAGGAAGAGAGGAGGGGGAGGAGGGCTGAGAGAAATAGTAAAGGGAAGAGGAGGGCTGAGAGGAAGCGAGGAAGGGGAGGAGGGCTGAGAGGAAGAGGAGGGATGAAGAGGAGGGCTGAGAGGAAGAGAGGAGGGGGAGGAGGGCTGAGAGGAAGAGGAGGGATGAAGAGGAGGGCTTTGAGGAAGAGAGGAGGGGGAGGAGGGCTGAGAGGAAGAGAGGAGTTGGAGGAGACTGAGAGGAAGAGGAGGGGGATGAGGGCTGAGAGGAAGAGGAGGGATGAAGAGAAGAGCTGAGAGGAAGGGAGGAGGGGGGAGACTGAGAGGAAGATGAGAGGGATGAGGGCTGAGAGATAGAGCAGCGAGATGAGGAAGAGGGCTGAGAGAATGATAGGAGAGGGAGGAGGGTTGAGAGGAAGAGGAGAGAGGAAGAGGAGGGCTAAGAGGAAGAGAGAGGTAGGAGGGCTGAGAGGAAGAGAGGAGTGGGATGAGGGCTGAGAGGAAGATAGGAGGGGGAGGGTGACTGAGAGGAAGAGAGTAGGGATGAGGAAGGGGAGGAGGCATGAGGAGGGGGAGCTGTAATTTCTGCAAAAGGTGGCTCTACAAAGTATTGACTTTGGGGAGGTGGGGGGGTGAATAGTTATCCTCACTCAAGTTCAGTTTTTTTCTTCTTATTTCTTGTTTGTTTCACAATAAAAAAATATTTTGCATCTTCAAAGTGGTAGGAATGTTGTGTAAATCAAATGATACAAACCCCCCCAAAATCTATTTATTTCCAGGCTGTAAGCCAACAAAATAGTAAAAATAACAAGGGGGTGAATACTTTAAGCCACGGTAAACCCCCACTTCCTTCCATTCTGCTAGTAAACTTGCAATCTTTGGAAAATAATAATAGATGACCCACAACAAACAGGGCATTCAACGCAGTAACATCTTAATCTTCACAGAGTTATGGCTGAACAACGACACTATCAACATACAGCTGGCTGGTTATACTCAGTACCTGCAGGATAGAACAGTGGCATCTGGTAAGACAACGGGTGGCGGACTTTGTATTTTTGTAAGTAACAGCTGGTGCACGATATCTAAGGAAGTCTCGAGCTATTGCTCGCCTGAGGTAGAGTATCTCATGATATGCTGTAGACCACACTATCTACCTCGAGAGTTTTCATCTGTATTTTTCGTAGCTGTTTTACATACCACTGCAGTCAGGGGCTGTGCCATAAACAAACAAGAAAACGCTCACCTAGAGGCTGCGCTCCTAGTAGCCGGGGACTGTATGTCACGATTGTCATATGGAATGGACCAAGGTGCAGCGTGGTGAGGGTACATTTTTCTTTATTTTTCAAATGTCGCCAACAAAACAATAATACAACCAAAACGAACGTGATGCTCCGTAAGGCTATACATGCACAAACGAAGACAACTACCCACAACTACCAAGAGGAAAAAATTCTGCCTAAGTATGATTCCCAATCAGAGACAACGATAGACAGCTGTCCCTGATTGAGAACCCGGCCAAAACATAGAAATAAAAAAAATAGAATGCCCACCCCAAATCACACCCTGACCTAACCAAATAGAGAAATAAAACGGCTATCTAAGGTCAGGGTGTGACACTGTAATGCAGGGAAACTTTTCCCAAATTTCTATCAGCATGTTAAATGTGCAACAAGAGGGAAAAAAACTCGGGTCCACCTTAATTTCACACACAGAGACGCATACAAAGCTCTCCCTCGCCCTCCATTTGGCAAATCTAACTCTGTCCTCCCGATTCCTGCTTACAAGCAGAAATGAAAGCAGGAAGCACCAGTGACTTGATCAATAAAAAAGTTGTCAGATGAAATAGATGCTTAGCTACACGACTGTTTTACTAGCACAGACTGGAATATGTTCCGGGATTCCTCCGATGGCATTGAGGAGTACACCACATCAGTCATTGGCTTCATCAATGAGTGCATCGATGACTATGTCCCCACAGTGAGCGTACGTACATACCCCAACCAGAAGCCATGGATTACAGCTAACATCCTAACCCGGAAGCTTATAAGAAATCCCACTATGCCCTCCGATGAACCATCAAACAGGCAAAGCGTCAATACAGGACTAAGATCGAGTCATACCACACCGGCTCTAAAGATCATAGGATGTGGCAGGGCTTGCAAGCCATTACAGACTACAAAGGGAAGCGCAGCCGAGAGTTGCCCAGTGACACGAGCCTACCAGATAAACTTCTTCAATGCTCGCTTCGAGGCAGAGAACACTGAAACATGCATGACAGCACCCGCTGTTCCGGAAGACTTTGTGATCACGCTCTCCACAGTCGATGTAAGACCATTAAATAGTTCAAGATTCACAAGGCCGCAGGGCCAGACGGATTCCTAGGACATGCACTGCGAGCATGCGCTGACCAACTGGCAAGTGTCTTCAATGACATTTTCAACCTCTCCCTGTCTGAGTCTATAATAACAACATGTTTTAAGCATACCACAATAGTCCCTGTGCCCAAGAACACTAAGGTAACTTGCCTAAATGACAACCGAGCCGTAGCAATCAAGTCTGTAGCCATGACATGCTTTGAAAGGCTGGTCATGGCTCACAGCAACACCATTATCCCAGAAACCCTAGACCCACAACGATTTGCTTACAGCCCCAACAGATCCACAGATGATGCAATTTCTATTGCACTACACACTTCCCTTTCCCACCTGGACAAAAGGAACACCTTTGTGAGAATGCTATTCATTGACTACAGCTCAGCGTTCAACACCAAAGGACCCTGGGACTAAACACCTCCCTCTGTAACTGGATCCTGGACATCCTGACAAGCCTCCCCTAGGTGGTAAGGGTAGGTAAAAACACATTTGCCTCGCTGATCTTCAACACAGGGGCGCTTCAGGGATGCGAGCTCAGTCCCCTCCTGTACTCCCTGTTCACTCATGACTGCACGGCCAGGCACGACTCCAACACCATCATTAAGTTTGCAGATGACAAAACAGTGGTAGGCCTGAACACCGACAATGAGAAGACAGCCTATAGGGAGGAGGTCAGAGACCTGGCCATGTGGAGCCATGACAACAACCTCTCCCTCAACATGATCAAGACAAAGGAGGATACAGGAAAAAAGAGGGCCGAGCACATCCCCCATTCTCATCGACGGGGCTGTATTGGAGCAGGTTGAGATCTTCAAGTTCCTTGGTGTCCACATCATGCACAAACTAACATGGTCCAAGCACACCAAGACAGTCATGAAGAGGGCACAACAAAACCTATTCTCCCTCAGGAGACTGAAAAGATGTGGCATGGGTCCTCGAAAGGTTTTACAGCTGCACCATCGAGACTGGTTGCATCACTGCCTGCTATTAAAACTGCTCTTTCTCCGAATGCAAAGCACTACAGAGGGTAGTGCGAATGGCCCAGTACATCGCTGTGGCCAAGCTTCCTGCCATCCAGGGCCTCTATAACATGAGGTGTCAGAGGAAGGCCCTAAAAATTGGCAAAGACCCCAGCCACCCTAGTCATAGACTGTGCCCTCTGCTATTTGTAAGTGGTAATGGAGCACCAAGTCTAGGTCCAGTAGGCTTCTAAACAGCTTCTACCCCCAAGCCATAAGACTCCTGAACATCTAATCACATGGCTACCTAAACTATGTGCATTGCTGCCCCTCTCCCCCTCCTTTACAATGCCGATACTCTCTGTTGTTATCATCTATGCATAGTCACTTTAATAACTCTACCTACATGTACATACTACCTCAACTAACCAGTGCCCCCACTCATTGACTCTGTACCGGTACCCCCATGTATATAGCCTAACTATTGTTATTGTACTGCTGCTCTTTAATGACTTGTGTCACACCCTGGTCTGTTTCACCGGTTTCACCTGTCACCCCCTCCAGGTGTCACCCATCTTCCCCATTATCCCCTTGGTTTTTAAACCTGGGTTTTGAGTCTGTCTGTGCCACTTCGTCTTGTTTGTTCCAAGCCAGCGTGTTTTTCCTGTGCTCCTGCCTTTTCTATTCTCTTTTGCTAGTCCTCCCGGCTTTAACCCTTGTCTGTTTTCTGGACTCTCTACCCGCCTGCCTGACTATTCTGCCTGCCCTGACCTCGAGCCTGCCTGACCATTCTGCCTGCCCTGACCTCGAGCCTGCCTGACCATTCTACCTGCCCTGACCTCAAGCCTGCCTGACCATTCTACCTGCCCTGACCTTGAGCCTGCCTGACCATTCTACCTGCCCTGACCTCGAGCCTGCCTGACCATTCTGCCTGCCCTGACCTCGAGCCTGCCTGACCATTCTGTACCTCCTGGACTCTGAACTGGTTTTGACCTTTTGACCTGTCCACGACCTTTCTCTTGCCTACCCCTTTAGGATTACTATTAAATATCAAAGACTCAAACCATCTGCCTCCTGTGACTGCATCTGGGTCTCGCCTTGTGCCCTTGTAACATGTTTATTTTATTTCTTATTCTTATCCATATTTTTTAAAACTGCATTGTCGGTTAGGGGCTTGCACTGTAAGGTCTACTACACCTGTTGTATTCGGCGCATGTGACTGATACAATTTGATTTGATTTGAGACTGATGAGGTAAAATTCATTAAATAAGCGACTGTTTTGATAAGATATGAAAACATCCGAAGAGTTATATTCGGGAAATGGAAACTATAAACAACATGTTCCCGTGGTGCCCCGACTTCCTAGTTAATTAAAGTTACATGATTAGTTTAATCGCATAATTCAATTGCACATGGAGAATTGGTTTGATAATATACAGTCTTCACATGATAGTCAACGACACACCATTGCTATATGTACTGTATGTCTCTATTGACACAGCCAGTGGCTCAATACCAATTATACTAAATGAAGTACCCTTTAATGACCTTTTGTGACTAGGGGCAGTATTTTCATTTTTGGAAAAATAGCGTTCCCGTAGTAAACGGGATATTTTGTCAGGACAAGATGCTAGAATATACATATAATTGACAGCTTAGGATAGAAAACACTCTAAAGTTTCCAAAACTGTAAAAATATTGTCTGTGAGTATAACAGAACTGATGTTGCAGGCGAAAGCCTGAGAAAAATCCAAACAGGAAGGGACTCTTATTTAGAAGGCTCTGCGTTCCTATGCGTCCCTATTGAGCAGTGAATGAAACATCAACCAGATTCCTTTTTCTATGGCTTCCCTAATGTGTCTAGTGTCATAATACATCGTTTCAGGCTTTTATTTAGAAAAATGAGCCTGAACGTCAACGTCAGTGGTCAGCTGAAGCTCTCAGAGTGTTTGGTGCGTAGGACAAATGCGGCCATTGTTTCTCTATCCTACTAAGAAGCCACCAGTCCCGGTTGATATATTATCAAATAGATATTTGAAAAACACCTTGAGGATTGATTATAAACAACGTTTGCCATGTTTCTGTCGATATTATGGAGCTAATTTGGAAAAAATTTCGCCGTTTTTGTGACTGCAATTTCCGGGCGATTTCTCAGCCAAATGTGAAGAACAAACGGAGCTATTTCGCCTACAAAAATAATATTTTTGGAAAAAAGGAACATTGGCTATCTAACTGGGAGTCTCGTGAGTGAAAACACCCGAAGCTCATCAAAGGTAAACGATTTAATTTGATTGCTTTTCTGATTTTCGTGACCAAGTTACCTGCTGCTAGCTGGACAAAATGCTATGCTAGGCTATCGATAAACTTACACAAATGCTTGTCTAGCTTTGGCTGTAAAGCATATTTTGAAAATCTGAGATGACAGGGTGATTAACAAAAGGCTAAGCTGCGTCTCAATATATTTCACTTGTGATTTTCATGAATAGGAATATTTTCTAGGAATATTTATGTCCGTTGCGTTATGCTAATTAGTGTTGATATAGACCACATGGAAAATTCTATAAATCTGATTTGTAATATGAACAAAAATTTGCTAAAGTGACAACATTCTGTGTTTTGTCATGCCCCTTAGTAACTTCTAGGAAGATTTGAACCTACTTAACCCCAACATTTTTCCATGTTTTCAACATCATTGTAAAGCCCCACTGGGCACACACTGGTTGAATCAATGTTGTTTCCACATAATTTCAATGTTGTCTGTGCCCAGTTATTTTGTTGCTTTGACAAAGTCATGTATGGAGATGATTATTTATTTATTTTGATTAGTGATTAACTTTAAGGTAAAAAAACAACAACAACCTGTCCTTAACCTCTACAGAATTGGTGTCCCCCCCTGCGGGACAGTTGAGCTAACGTAGGCTAATGTGATTAGCATGATGTTGTAAGTAAACAAGACAATTTCCCAGGACATAGACACATCTGATATGGGCAGAAAGCTTAAGGTCAACCATGTTACGGGAACTGAACTAATATGGTGAAACTATTCCTTTTTAAATTGTCAAATCACAGTGCGGCAGGTAGCCTAGTGATTATAAGTGTTGGGCCAGTCACCAAAAGGTTGCTGGTTTGAATCCCTGAACGACTAGGTGAAACATCTTCATTTCATCAAAGCATTTAACCCTAAATGCTCCTGTAAGTGGCTCTGGATAAGAGTAAATGTATTGTGTAAAAGCAGGTCAGCTGGTTCTTCTCTGTTTTTGTCATTTGCTGGTGTTTTGTGGTAGAAAACACCAGATTCCCATTGACAGACAAGTTAGAATTGTTTTGAATTGTTTCCATTTTTTTTTGTGAAGAATGCATTCAATTGCCCCTTACTGTTGAACACAACACACTTCCATTCCCCCTGTCACAAGGGGATTTATGGCTGAGTTAAGTTGGCAACCCTGTTACAGTCAACCCTGTAGTCAACCCTACTGTAGTCAACCCTGTAGTCAACCCTGTTACAGTCAACCCTATAGTCAAACTTACTATAGTCAACCCTGTTACAGTCAACCCTGTAGTCAACCCTACAATAGTCAACCCTGTAGTCAATCCTATAGTCAACCCTGTTATAGTCAACCCTCTACTCAACCCTGTTATAGTCAACCCTGTTATAGTCAACCCTGTTATAGTCAACTCTGTAGTCAACCCTGTTACAGTCAACCCTGTAGTCAACCCTGTTACAGTCAACCCTGTTATAGTCAACCCTGTAGTCAACCCTGTTACAGTCAATCCTGTTATACTCAACCCTGTTATAGTCAACCCTGTTATAGTCAAACCTGTAGTCAACCCTGTTATAGTCAACCCTCTAGTCAACACTGTAGTCAACCCTATTATAGTCAACCCTGTAGTCAACTCTGTTATAGTCAACCCTGTAGTCAACCCTATTATAGTCAACCCTATTATAGTCAACCCTGTAGTCAACTCTGTTACAGTCAACCCTGTAGTCAACCCTATTATAGTCAACCCTATTATAGTCAACCCTGTAGTCAACCCTGTAGTCAACTCTGTTACAGTCAACCCTGTAGTCAACCTCATTATAGTCAACCCTATTATAGTCAACCCTGTAGTCAACTCTGTTATAGTCAATCGTGTTACTTTATTTGGCACTTACTATAGTCCTTTTTTTATTTAACACATATTGACCCGGAACTTAATCGAGCTGCTGACCAATTACGGAAGACTTTAGTTCTGGGTTAATCAAAGTCAGGTATGTGGGGAGTTCAGGGAGAAGGGCTGGAGGGAATCAGGGAGGGCTGGAGGGTTTCATATAGAAGGGCTGGAGGGATTCAGGGAGAAGGGCTGGAGGGAATCAGGGAGGGCTGGAGGGATTCAGGGAGAAGGGCTGGAGGGAATCAGGGAGATGGGCTGGAGGTATTCAGGGAGATGGGCTGGAGGGAATCAGGGAGATGGGCTGGAGGTATTCAGGGAGATGGGCTGGAGGGAATCAGGGAGATTGGCCTGGAGGTATTCAGGGAGATGGGCTGGAGGGAATCAGGGAGATTGGCCTGGAGGGAATCAGGGAGATGGGCTGGAGGTATTCAGGGAGATGGGCTGGAGGGAATCGGCGAGAAGGGGTGGAGGGATTCAGGGAGAAGGGCTGGAGGGAATCAGGGAGATGGGCTGGAGGTATTCAGGGAGATGGGCTGGAGGGAATCAGGGAGATTGGCCTGGAGGGATTCAGGGAGATGGGCTGGAGGTATTCAGGGAGATGGGCTGGAGGGAATCGGCGAGAAGGGGTGGAGGGATTCAGGGAGAAGGGCTGGAGGTATTCAGGGAGACGGGCTGGAGGGAATCAGGGAGAAGGGATGGAGGGAATCAGGGAGAAGGGCTGGAGGTATTCAGGGAGAAGGGCTGGAGGTATTCAGGGAGAAGGGCTGGAGGAAATCAGGGAGAAGGGCTGGAGGGAATCAGGGAGAAGGGCTGGAGGGAATCAGGGAGAAGGGCTGGAGGGTATCAGGTGTGCTGCTTTCTACAGAAAAGAACCATGTTGGTTTATTTGTTTGTTTGTACACATAAAGTACTTGTGGCCATTAGCTGTATCTCTCCCTCTCTCACTCTCTATCTCTCTGTCTCTCTCTCCCTCTCTCTTTCTCTCTCTCTCTTTCTCTCTCTTTCTCTTTCGCTCTCTTCTTTTTCTCATTCTCCCTCTCTCTCACTCTCTCTTTCTTTCTGCCTCTCTTTCTCTCTCCCTCTCTTTCTCTTTCTCTTTCTCTCGCTCCTTGTCTCTGTCTGTCTTTTGCTCTCTTTCTCTCTCCCTCTCTCTCTCTTTCTCTGTCTGTCTCTCCCTCTCTGTCTGTCTCTCTCTCTCTTTCTCTCTCCCTCTCTGTCACTCAGTCGGGGTGACTGTTAGTTCACTGAGGAGTCCGTTATAAGAGCGCTCCCAAGGAAACAGAGAAAGAGAGTCTGTGATAGAGGCACTGGTAGTAGGAGTGGAAAATAACATCTCCCCAAAATTCATCAGCTGTGTCTTCATTTTATGTGTGTGTGTGTGTGTGTGTGTGTGTTTATAGGACTACTCTCTGTGCTCTGATCATCTCCCTGTTTCTCTCCCAGCTGCTCCATCTCTTTGACTCAGCGCAGTTGAGATGGAGCCCATAGCACACTCTGACTCCAACCATCTGATCCCAGACCAGCGCTCAAATCACAATCCATTGCACACAGCTGGGTCATTTTATCAATTAGGTGCCTTTTGATTAGTCTAATATTCTGTCATAAAGACAACATGTTCAATTTAATAAATTTTCCCATCTGAAGAGGATAAGATAATAGATGAAAAGAGGCTAGAACCAGGAACGGAACAGGAACTAGGAGCTCCATCTTCTCTCTTTGCAAGTTAAGTTGCCGAATGCCCCCCCCCCCCCTCCCCCTTCCCCCTTCCGAAATGTGAAAGATGCTAACACCCGTGAAATCGTTATTTGTCCAAATACCCAGTTACGAAAACCCAAACTGCTGCTGCTTGTTATCCCAAGTATCCCATTCCTTCCCGACAGATATTACGTTACCACGGACCTGCCACAGGCTGCCGGTCCAATCTCTAAAAGAAAGGGAGAGGTGTTCCCCTTCTCGTGACATAACTGAGGCAGAATACATAGCTCTTCAGGTCAGTATATATAATTCCCTTTTGAATTGACACCATTTAAGAAAGTCATCCTGGATACCTCCATTTGTCTGTCCCACTCAGCCATAATCTGATATTGTGTTTCATCACTTCATCTTCTTGACCAATCAATTGACCTCTGCAACATAAAGTGATTAGAGGATCATTTTAGTGTTTGGCTTTAGGAACGTCCTGATTCACATAATCATTACCCTGGCTGGAGAGAGAGAGAAAGAGAGCAAGAGAGAGAAGAGCAAAGGGGAATGACGAGAAAGAGAGAGAGGTATGAGAGAGAGGGAGAAAGACAGAGAGAGAGAAACAGACAGACAGACAGAGAGAGAGAGAGAGAGGGAGACTGAGAGAAAGACAGAGACAGATAGAGAGAGAAAGAGAGAGAGAGGAAAGCAAAGGGGAATGACAAGATATATATATATATAGAGAGAGAGGGAGGGAGGGAGACAGACAGACAGACAGACAGAGGGAGATAGGGAGAGAGACAAGAGAGAGAAGAGCACATGGGAATGACAAGATATAGAGAAAGAGATAGAGAGGAAGGAGAGGGAGAG